>NC_092601.1:340000-622500 GCF_047663525.1 Anas platyrhynchos
TCTCACTACGCTTACCCTGACTCTGACTCTGACCCTGACCCTAACCCTAACCCTACCCCAAACCCTAAGCCTAACCCTCTAACCCTAACCCTAACCCTAACCCTAACCCTAACCCTAACCCTAACCCTAACCCTAACCCTAACCCTAACCCTAACCCTAACCATAACCCTAGCCCTAGCCCTAGCCCTAACCCTAACAAACCCTAACCCTAACCCAAAACCCTAAACCTAAACCGAGCCCTAACCCGAACCCTAACCCTAACCCTAACCCTAACCCGCCTAACCCTAACCCTAACCCTAACCCTAACCCTAACCCTAACCCTAACCCTAACCCTAACCCTAACCCTAACCCTAACCCTAACCCAAGCCCCATGGACCCCCCCCGGTGCGCCCCGCAAATGCGTCCCCCCGGCAACCGCACCCCGCACACTTGGTTCCCCACTCATTTTGGTTCCTCCCCTGGTGCGCCCCGCAAATGAGTCCACCCGGCAAGCGCACCCCGCACACTTGGTTCCCCACTCATTTTGGTCTCCCCCCCGGTGTGCTCCGCAAATGCGTCCCCCCGGCAACTTCACCCCGCACACTTGGTTCCCCCTTCATTTTGGTTCCCCCCCGGTGCGCCCCACAAATACGTCCCCCCTGCAACCGTACTCCGCACACTTGGTTCCCCCCTCATTTTGGTTCCCCCCCCCGGTGCACCCCGCAAATGCGTCCCCCCGGCAACCGCACCCCACACACTTGGTTTTCCTTTCAATTTGTTTCCCCCCTACCCTTGGGGACCCCCCAAGCCCCATGGACCCCCCCCCCTTGGTGCCCCCCCCCAATTTTGTACCCCCCGCCGTCCTACCCGTGCCCGCAGCAGCCGCTCGCGCTCCGCCAGCGCCTCCCGCACCCGACGCTGCATCTCGGCCAGGTGGAGGCAGGCGCTGGGGGGGGGGGAATAAATTGGGGGGGGTCAATTTGGGGGGTTCTGGGGGCATTTGGGGGGCTGGGGGCGCATTTAGGGGGCGGAGGGGACTGGTTCTCACCTGTAGGACTCGGCGTCGAGCCCCCCCGGGGGCAGCTGCAGGGCCAGGATGCCTGCGGGGGTGCGGGGGGGGGCATGTCAGCACCCCCCAGACCGAAACCCCAAAACCGCTGCCGTTGACCCCAAAATCGCCGCTGTTGACCCCAAGGTGGCCGCTGGTGACGCCGGTAGGGCCACCGGGCGCCCCGCGGGCCACTGGGAGCGGAAGACGGGCATGAAGCTGCCGGTGGACGGCGGCCACGCTAAAATGCTAGGTCAGCCGCGGGTTGGGGCTCTGGGGGGGGCACCCCATAGGGTCACATCCCCCCCAAAACCCCCCCGGCCCCATAGAGACACCCCCAGCCCCACAGATCCCACCCCAAACCCTGTAGGTGCTCCCCCAAACCCTACAGGCACCTTCTCCAGATGTTCCCCACAACCTCCCAGCCCCACAAGTACAATGTGTCCGGGCGGCGCCACCCTAAAATGTGTCCGGGCGGCGTCACGCTAAAATGTGCCCTAACCCTAACCCTAACCCTAACCCTGCATTTCCAGGCATGCTCTGGGCACCCAACATGGCCTCCCGGAAGCCTGGTGCCGGAAAACTATATTTACCAGCATTCCTTGGACAGCCGGCACAGCCAATCACGGGCCGAGTTTTCGAGAATTACATTTACCAGCACGCACTGTAACCCTAGCCCTTACCACCTTTACAAAAACGCCTCAAGCCCTAACCCTAAAAATCCTCGAAACCCCTACAGACATAACCCAAAATATTTACCACACTAAACACCTGAAGACCTATGCCTAAAACTCCTAACCCAATAAATTAAGACGTTCAAATCCCAAGCCCACAAAATTAAGACGTTCAAATCCCAAGCCCAAAAAATAGGACTCTCAAAACCTAAACCCAAAAACTAAAACCTAAAAACCCAAAAACCTAAACCCAAAAACGCTCCAAACACTAATCCAAAAAAATAAGACGCTCAAAGCACTAACACAAAATATTAAGACGCTCAAAACCCTAACGCAAAAAATTAAGATGCTCCAAACCCTAACCCAAAAAATTAGGACACTCAAAACCCTAACCCTGGAGAACCTAACCTGAAAAAATAAATAAATAAATAAATAAATAAAAATAAAATTTTAAAACCCTAACCCTAAATAATTGACCAAAAAGAAAACCCTAAGACCCTAACCCTAAAAAACCTTTCAACACTACAACCCATAAACTCTAAAACCCTAACACACTAACCCTGAAAAACTTAAAACCTTAACCCCCAAATCCCTAAAATACTAACCCTTAAAAATCCAAACCTAAACAACTTAAAATCCTAAACATAAACCCTGAGAATACTTACCCTGAAACCCAACCCTAGTGCCCTACCCCTGAAACCTTAAAACAGTGAATCAATCTTTGGAAAATAACATAGGCTCAGGAGAGGATCTCACTACGCTTACCCTGACTCTGACTCTGACCCTGACCCTAACCCTAACCCTACCCCAAACCCTAAGCCTAACCCTCTAACCCTAACCCTAACCCTAACCCTAACCCTAACCCTAACCCTAACCCTAACCCTAACCCTAACCCTAACCCTAACCCTAACCATAACCCTAGCCCTAGCCCTAGCCCTAACCCTAACAAACCCTAACCCTAACCCAAAACCCTAAACCTAAACCGAGCCCTAACCCGAACCCTAACCCTAACCCTAACCCTAACCCGCCTAACCCTAACCCTAACCCTAACCCTAACCCTAACCCTAACCCTAACCCTAACCCTAACCCTAACCCTAACCCTAACCCTAACCCAAGCCCCATGGACCCCCCCCGGTGCGCCCCGCAAATGCGTCCCCCCGGCAACCGCACCCCGCACACTTGGTTCCCCACTCATTTTGGTTCCTCCCCTGGTGCGCCCCGCAAATGAGTCCACCCGGCAAGCGCACCCCGCACACTTGGTTCCCCACTCATTTTGGTCTCCCCCCCGGTGTGCTCCGCAAATGCGTCCCCCCGGCAACTTCACCCCGCACACTTGGTTCCCCCTTCATTTTGGTTCCCCCCCGGTGCGCCCCACAAATACGTCCCCCCTGCAACCGTACTCCGCACACTTGGTTCCCCCCTCATTTTGGTTCCCCCCCCCGGTGCACCCCGCAAATGCGTCCCCCCGGCAACCGCACCCCACACACTTGGTTTTCCTTTCAATTTGTTTCCCCCCTACCCTTGGGGACCCCCCAAGCCCCATGGACCCCCCCCCCTTGGTGCCCCCCCCCAATTTTGTACCCCCCGCCGTCCTACCCGTGCCCGCAGCAGCCGCTCGCGCTCCGCCAGCGCCTCCCGCACCCGACGCTGCATCTCGGCCAGGTGGAGGCAGGCGCTGGGGGGGGGGGAATAAATTGGGGGGGGTCAATTTGGGGGGTTCTGGGGGCATTTGGGGGGCTGGGGGCGCATTTAGGGGGCGGAGGGGACTGGTTCTCACCTGTAGGACTCGGCGTCGAGCCCCCCCGGGGGCAGCTGCAGGGCCAGGATGCCTGCGGGGGTGCGGGGGGGGGCATGTCAGCACCCCCCAGACCGAAACCCCAAAACCGCTGCCGTTGACCCCAAAATCGCCGCTGTTGACCCCAAGGTGGCCGCTGGTGACGCCGGTAGGGCCACCGGGCGCCCCGCGGGCCACTGGGAGCGGAAGACGGGCATGAAGCTGCCGGTGGACGGCGGCCACGCTAAAATGCTAGGTCAGCCGCGGGTTGGGGCTCTGGGGGGGGCACCCCATAGGGTCACATCCCCCCCAAAACCCCCCCGGCCCCATAGAGACACCCCCAGCCCCACAGATCCCACCCCAAACCCTGTAGGTGCTCCCCCAAACCCTACAGGCACCTTCTCCAGATGTTCCCCACAACCTCCCAGCCCCACAAGTACAATGTGTCCGGGCGGCGCCACCCTAAAATGTGTCCGGGCGGCGTCACGCTAAAATGTGCCCTAACCCTAACCCTAACCCTAACCCTGCATTTCCAGGCATGCTCTGGGCACCCAACATGGCCTCCCGGAAGCCTGGTGCCGGAAAACTATATTTACCAGCATTCCTTGGACAGCCGGCACAGCCAATCACGGGCCGAGTTTTCGAGAATTACATTTACCAGCACGCACTGTAACCCTAGCCCTTACCACCTTTACAAAAACGCCTCAAGCCCTAACCCTAAAAATCCTCGAAACCCCTACAGACATAACCCAAAATATTTACCACACTAAACACCTGAAGACCTATGCCTAAAACTCCTAACCCAATAAATTAAGACGTTCAAATCCCAAGCCCACAAAATTAAGACGTTCAAATCCCAAGCCCAAAAAATAGGACTCTCAAAACCTAAACCCAAAAACTAAAACCTAAAAACCCAAAAACCTAAACCCAAAAACGCTCCAAACACTAATCCAAAAAAATAAGACGCTCAAAGCACTAACACAAAATATTAAGACGCTCAAAACCCTAACGCAAAAAATTAAGATGCTCCAAACCCTAACCCAAAAAATTAGGACACTCAAAACCCTAACCCTGGAGAACCTAACCTGAAAAAATAAATAAATAAATAAATAAATAAAAATAAAATTTTAAAACCCTAACCCTAAATAATTGACCAAAAAGAAAACCCTAAGACCCTAACCCTAAAAAACCTTTCAACACTACAACCCATAAACTCTAAAACCCTAACACACTAACCCTGAAAAACTTAAAACCTTAACCCCCAAATCCCTAAAATACTAACCCTTAAAAATCCAAACCTAAACAACTTAAAATCCTAAACATAAACCCTGAGAATACTTACCCTGAAACCCAACCCTAGTGCCCTACCCCTGAAACCTTAAAACAGTGAATCAATCTTTGGAAAATAACATAGGCTCAGGAGAGGATCTCACTAGGCTTACCCTGACTCTGACTCTGACCCTGACCCTAACCCTAACCCTACCCCAAACCCTAAGCCTAACCCTCTAACCCTAACCCTAACCCTAACCCTAACCCTAACCCTAACCCTAACCCTAACCCTAACCCTAACCCTAACCCTAACCCTAACCCTAACCCTAACCATAACCCTAGCCCTAACCCTAACAAACCCTAACCCTAACCCAAAACCCTAAACCTAAACCGAGCCCTAACCCGAACCCTAACCCTAACCCTAACCCTAACCCGCCTAACCCTAACCCTAACCCTAACCCTAACCCTAACCCTAACCCTAACCCTAACCCTAACCCTAACCCAAGCCCCATGGACCCCCCCCGGTGCGCCCCGCAAATGCGTCCCCCCGGCAACCGCACCCCGCACACTTGGTTCCCCACTCATTTTGGTTCCTCCCCTGGTGCGCCCCGCAAATGAGTCCACCCGGCAAGCGCACCCCGCACACTTGGTTCCCCACTCATTTTGGTCTCCCCCCCGGTGTGCTCCGCAAATGCGTCCCCCCGGCAACTTCACCCCGCACACTTGGTTCCCCCTTCATTTTGGTTCCCCCCCCGGTGCGCCCCACAAATACGTCCCCCCTGCAACCGTACTCCGCACACTTGGTTCCCCCCTCATTTTGGTTCCCCCCCCCGGTGCACCCCGCAAATGCGTCCCCCCGGCAACCGCACCCCACACACTTGGTTTTCCTTTCAATTTGTTTCCCCCCTACCCTTGGGGACCCCCCAAGCCCCATGGACCCCCCCCCCTTGGTGCCCCCCCCCAATTTTGTACCCCCCGCCGTCCTACCCGTGCCCGCAGCAGCCGCTCGCGCTCCGCCAGCGCCTCCCGCACCCGACGCTGCATCTCGGCCAGGTGGAGGCAGGCGCTGGGGGGGGGGGAATAAATTGGGGGGGGTCAATTTGGGGGGTTCTGGGGGCATTTGGGGGGCTGGGGGCGCATTTAGGGGGCGGAGGGGACTGGTTCTCACCTGTAGGACTCGGCGTCGAGCCCCCCCGGGGGCAGCTGCAGGGCCAGGATGCCTGCGGGGGTGCGGGGGGGGGCATGTCAGCACCCCCCAGACCGAAACCCCAAAACCGCTGCCGTTGACCCCAAAATCGCCGCTGTTGACCCCAAGGTGGCCGCTGGTGACGCCGGTAGGGCCACCGGGCGCCCCGCGGGCCACTGGGAGCGGAAGACGGGCATGAAGCTGCCGGTGGACGGCGGCCACGCTAAAATGCTAGGTCAGCCGCGGGTTGGGGCTCTGGGGGGGGCACCCCATAGGGTCACATCCCCCCCAAAACCCCCCCGGCCCCATAGAGACACCCCCAGCCCCACAGATCCCACCCCAAACCCTGTAGGTGCTCCCCCAAACCCTACAGGCACCTTCTCCAGATGTTCCCCACAACCTCCCAGCCCCACAAGTACAATGTGTCCGGGCGGCGCCACCCTAAAATGTGTCCGGGCGGCGTCACGCTAAAATGTGCCCTAACCCTAACCCTAACCCTAACCCTGCATTTCCAGGCATGCTCTGGGCACCCAACATGGCCTCCCGGAAGCCTGGTGCCGGAAAACTATATTTACCAGCATTCCTTGGACAGCCGGCACAGCCAATCACGGGCCGAGTTTTCGAGAATTACATTTACCAGCACGCACTGTAACCCTAGCCCTTACCACCTTTACAAAAACGCCTCAAGCCCTAACCCTAAAAATCCTCGAAACCCCTACAGACATAACCCAAAATATTTACCACACTAAACACCTGAAGACCTATGCCTAAAACTCCTAACCCAATAAATTAAGACGTTCAAATCCCAAGCCCACAAAATTAAGACGTTCAAATCCCAAGCCCAAAAAATAGGACTCTCAAAACCTAAACCCAAAAACTAAAACCTAAAAACCCAAAAACCTAAACCCAAAAACGCTCCAAACACTAATCCAAAAAAATAAGACGCTCAAAGCACTAACACAAAATATTAAGACGCTCAAAACCCTAACGCAAAAAATTAAGATGCTCCAAACCCTAACCCAAAAAATTAGGACACTCAAAACCCTAACCCTGGAGAACCTAACCTGAAAAAATAAATAAATAAATAAATAAATAAAAATAAAATTTTAAAACCCTAACCCTAAATAATTGACCAAAAAGAAAACCCTAAGACCCTAACCCTAAAAAACCTTTCAACACTACAACCCATAAACTCTAAAACCCTAACACACTAACCCTGAAAAACTTAAAACCTTAACCCCCAAATCCCTAAAATACTAACCCTTAAAAATCCAAACCTAAACAACTTAAAATCCTAAACATAAACCCTGAGAATACTTACCCTGAAACCCAACCCTAGTGCCCTACCCCTGAAACCTTAAAACAGTGAATCAATCTTTGGAAAATAACATAGGCTCAGGAGAGGATCTCACTACGCTTACCCTGACTCTGACTCTGACCCTGACCCTAACCCTAACCCTACCCCAAACCCTAAGCCTAACCCTCTAACCCTAACCCTAACACTAACCCAAAACCTAACCCTAACCCTAACCCTACCCCTAACCCTAACCCCTAACCATAAACCTAACCCCCTAACCCTAACCCTAACCCCCTAACCATAACCCTAGCCCTAACCCTAACAAACCCTAACCCTAACCCAAAACCCTAAACCTAAACCGAGCCCTAACCCGAACCCTAACCCTAACCCTAACCCTAACCCGCCTAACCCTAACCCTAACCCTAACCCTAACCCTAACCCTAACCCTAACCCTAACCCTAACCCTAACCCTAACCCTAACCCAAGCCCCATGGACCCCCCCCGGTGCGCCCCGCAAATGCGTCCCCCCGGCAACCGCACCCCGCACACTTGGTTCCCCACTCATTTTGGTTCCTCCCCTGGTGCGCCCCGCAAATGAGTCCACCCGGCAAGCGCACCCCGCACACTTGGTTCCCCACTCATTTTGGTCCCCCCCCCGGTGTGCTCCGCAAATGCGTCCCCCCGGCAACTTCACCCCGCACACTTGGTTCCCCCTTCATTTTGGTTCCCCCCCGGTGCGCCCCACAAATACGTCCCCCCTGCAACCGTACTCCGCACACTTGGTTCCCCCCTCATTTTGGTTCCCCCCCCCGGTGCACCCCGCAAATGCGTCCCCCCGGCAACCGCACCCCACACACTTGGTTTTCCTTTCAATTTGTTTCCCCCCTACCCTTGGGGACCCCCCAAGCCCCATGGACCCCCCCCCCTTGGTGCCCCCCCCCAATTTTGTACCCCCCGCCGTCCTACCCGTGCCCGCAGCAGCCGCTCGCGCTCCGCCAGCGCCTCCCGCACCCGACGCTGCATCTCGGCCAGGTGGAGGCAGGCGCTGGGGGGGGGGGAATAAATTGGGGGGGGTCAATTTGGGGGGTTCTGGGGGCATTTGGGGGGCTGGGGGCGCATTTAGGGGGCGGAGGGGACTGGTTCTCACCTGTAGGACTCGGCGTCGAGCCCCCCCGGGGGCAGCTGCAGGGCCAGGATGCCTGCGGGGGTGCGGGGGGGGGCATGTCAGCACCCCCCAGACCGAAACCCCAAAACCGCTGCCGTTGACCCCAAAATCGCCGCTGTTGACCCCAAGGTGGCCGCTGGTGACGCCGGTAGGGCCACCGGGCGCCCCGCGGGCCACTGGGAGCGGAAGACGGGCATGAAGCTGCCGGTGGACGGCGGCCACGCTAAAATGCTAGGTCAGCCGCGGGTTGGGGCTCTGGGGGGGGCACCCCATAGGGTCACATCCCCCCCAAAACCCCCCCGGCCCCATAGAGACACCCCCAGCCCCACAGATCCCACCCCAAACCCTGTAGGTGCTCCCCCAAACCCTACAGGCACCTTCTCCAGATGTTCCCCACAACCTCCCAGCCCCACAAGTACAATGTGTCCGGGCGGCGCCACCCTAAAATGTGTCCGGGCGGCGTCACGCTAAAATGTGCCCTAACCCTAACCCTAACCCTAACCCTGCATTTCCAGGCATGCTCTGGGCACCCAACATGGCCTCCCGGAAGCCTGGTGCCGGAAAACTATATTTACCAGCATTCCTTGGACAGCCGGCACAGCCAATCACGGGCCGAGTTTTCGAGAATTACATTTACCAGCACGCACTGTAACCCTAGCCCTTACCACCTTTACAAAAACGCCTCAAGCCCTAACCCTAAAAATCCTCGAAACCCCTACAGACATAACCCAAAATATTTACCACACTAAACACCTGAAGACCTATGCCTAAAACTCCTAACCCAATAAATTAAGACGTTCAAATCCCAAGCCCACAAAATTAAGACGTTCAAATCCCAAGCCCAAAAAATAGGACTCTCAAAACCTAAACCCAAAAACTAAAACCTAAAAACCCAAAAACCTAAACCCAAAAACGCTCCAAACACTAATCCAAAAAAATAAGACGCTCAAAGCACTAACACAAAATATTAAGACGCTCAAAACCCTAACGCAAAAAATTAAGATGCTCCAAACCCTAACCCAAAAAATTAGGACACTCAAAACCCTAACCCTGGAGAACCTAACCTGAAAAAATAAATAAATAAATAAATAAATAAAAATAAAATTTTAAAACCCTAACCCTAAATAATTGACCAAAAAGAAAACCCTAAGACCCTAACCCTAAAAAACCTTTCAACACTACAACCCATAAACTCTAAAACCCTAACACACTAACCCTGAAAAACTTAAAACCTTAACCCCCAAATCCCTAAAATACTAACCCTTAAAAATCCAAACCTAAACAACTTAAAATCCTAAACATAAACCCTGAGAATACTTACCCTGAAACCCAACCCTAGTGCCCTACCCCTGAAACCTTAAAACAGTGAATCAATCTTTGGAAAATAACATAGGCTCAGGAGAGGATCTCACTACGCTTACCCTGACTCTGACTCTGACCCTGACCCTAACCCTAACCCTACCCCAAACCCTAAGCCTAACCCTCTAACCCTAACCCTAACACTAACCCAAAACCTAACCCTAACCCTAACCCTACCCCTAACCCTAACCCCTAACCATAAACCTAACCCCCTAACCCTAACCCTAACCCCCTAACCATAACCCTAGCCCTAACCCTAACAAACCCTAACCCTAACCCAAAACCCTAAACCTAAACCGAGCCCTAACCCGAACCCTAACCCTAACCCTAACCCTAACCCGCCTAACCCTAACCCTAACCCTAACCCTAACCCTAACCCTAACCCTAACCCTAACCCTAACCCTAACCCAAGCCCCATGGACCCCCCCCGGTGCGCCCCGCAAATGCGTCCCCCCGGCAACCGCACCCCGCACACTTGGTTCCCCACTCATTTTGGTTCCTCCCCTGGTGCGCCCCGCAAATGAGTCCACCCGGCAAGCGCACCCCGCACACTTGGTTCCCCACTCATTTTGGTCCCCCCCCCGGTGTGCTCCGCAAATGCGTCCCCCCGGCAACTTCACCCCGCACACTTGGTTCCCCCTTCATTTTGGTTCCCCCCCGGTGCGCCCCACAAATACGTCCCCCCTGCAACCGTACTCCGCACACTTGGTTCCCCCCTCATTTTGGTTCCCCCCCCCGGTGCACCCCGCAAATGCGTCCCCCCGGCAACCGCACCCCACACACTTGGTTTTCCTTTCAATTTGTTTCCCCCCTACCCTTGGGGACCCCCCAAGCCCCATGGACCCCCCCCCCTTGGTGCCCCCCCCCAATTTTGTACCCCCCGCCGTCCTACCCGTGCCCGCAGCAGCCGCTCGCGCTCCGCCAGCGCCTCCCGCACCCGACGCTGCATCTCGGCCAGGTGGAGGCAGGCGCTGGGGGGGGGGGAATAAATTGGGGGGGGTCAATTTGGGGGGTTCTGGGGGCATTTGGGGGGCTGGGGGCGCATTTAGGGGGCGGAGGGGACTGGTTCTCACCTGTAGGACTCGGCGTCGAGCCCCCCCGGGGGCAGCTGCAGGGCCAGGATGCCTGCGGGGGTGCGGGGGGGGGCATGTCAGCACCCCCCAGACCGAAACCCCAAAACCGCTGCCGTTGACCCCAAAATCGCCGCTGTTGACCCCAAGGTGGCCGCTGGTGACGCCGGTAGGGCCACCGGGCGCCCCGCGGGCCACTGGGAGCGGAAGACGGGCATGAAGCTGCCGGTGGACGGCGGCCACGCTAAAATGCTAGGTCAGCCGCGGGTTGGGGCTCTGGGGGGGGCACCCCATAGGGTCACATCCCCCCCAAAACCCCCCCGGCCCCATAGAGACACCCCCAGCCCCACAGATCCCACCCCAAACCCTGTAGGTGCTCCCCCAAACCCTACAGGCACCTTCTCCAGATGTTCCCCACAACCTCCCAGCCCCACAAGTACAATGTGTCCGGGCGGCGCCACCCTAAAATGTGTCCGGGCGGCGTCACGCTAAAATGTGCCCTAACCCTAACCCTAACCCTAACCCTGCATTTCCAGGCATGCTCTGGGCACCCAACATGGCCTCCCGGAAGCCTGGTGCCGGAAAACTATATTTACCAGCATTCCTTGGACAGCCGGCACAGCCAATCACGGGCCGAGTTTTCGAGAATTACATTTACCAGCACGCACTGTAACCCTAGCCCTTACCACCTTTACAAAAACGCCTCAAGCCCTAACCCTAAAAATCCTCGAAACCCCTACAGACATAACCCAAAATATTTACCACACTAAACACCTGAAGACCTATGCCTAAAACTCCTAACCCAATAAATTAAGACGTTCAAATCCCAAGCCCACAAAATTAAGACGTTCAAATCCCAAGCCCAAAAAATAGGACTCTCAAAACCTAAACCCAAAAACTAAAACCTAAAAACCCAAAAACCTAAACCCAAAAACGCTCCAAACACTAATCCAAAAAAATAAGACGCTCAAAGCACTAACACAAAATATTAAGACGCTCAAAACCCTAACGCAAAAAATTAAGATGCTCCAAACCCTAACCCAAAAAATTAGGACACTCAAAACCCTAACCCTGGAGAACCTAACCTGAAAAAATAAATAAATAAATAAATAAATAAAAATAAAATTTTAAAACCCTAACCCTAAATAATTGACCAAAAAGAAAACCCTAAGACCCTAACCCTAAAAAACCTTTCAACACTACAACCCATAAACTCTAAAACCCTAACACACTAACCCTGAAAAACTTAAAACCTTAACCCCCAAATCCCTAAAATACTAACCCTTAAAAATCCAAACCTAAACAACTTAAAATCCTAAACATAAACCCTGAGAATACTTACCCTGAAACCCAACCCTAGTGCCCTACCCCTGAAACCTTAAAACAGTGAATCAATCTTTGGAAAATAACATAGGCTCAGGAGAGGATCTCACTACGCTTACCCTGACTCTGACTCTGACCCTGACCCTAACCCTAACCCTACCCCAAACCCTAAGCCTAACCCTCTAACCCTAACCCTAACACTAACCCAAAACCTAACCCTAACCCTAACCCTACCCCTAACCCTAACCCCTAACCATAAACCTAACCCCCTAACCCTAACCCTAACCCCCTAACCATAACCCTAGCCCTAACCCTAACAAACCCTAACCCTAACCCAAAACCCTAAACCTAAACCGAGCCCTAACCCGAACCCTAACCCTAACCCTAACCCTAACCCGCCTAACCCTAACCCTAACCCTAACCCTAACCCTAACCCTAACCCTAACCCTAACCCTAACCCTAACCCTAACCCTAACCCTAACCCAAGCCCCATGGACCCCCCCCGGTGCGCCCCGCAAATGCGTCCCCCCGGCAACCGCACCCCGCACACTTGGTTCCCCACTCATTTTGGTTCCTCCCCTGGTGCGCCCCGCAAATGAGTCCACCCGGCAAGCGCACCCCGCACACTTGGTTCCCCACTCATTTTGGTCCCCCCCCCGGTGTGCTCCGCAAATGCGTCCCCCCGGCAACTTCACCCCGCACACTTGGTTCCCCCTTCATTTTGGTTCCCCCCCGGTGCGCCCCACAAATACGTCCCCCCTGCAACCGTACTCCGCACACTTGGTTCCCCCCTCATTTTGGTTCCCCCCCCCGGTGCACCCCGCAAATGCGTCCCCCCGGCAACCGCACCCCACACACTTGGTTTTCCTTTCAATTTGTTTCCCCCCTACCCTTGGGGACCCCCCAAGCCCCATGGACCCCCCCCCCTTGGTGCCCCCCCCCAATTTTGTACCCCCCGCCGTCCTACCCGTGCCCGCAGCAGCCGCTCGCGCTCCGCCAGCGCCTCCCGCACCCGACGCTGCATCTCGGCCAGGTGGAGGCAGGCGCTGGGGGGGGGGGAATAAATTGGGGGGGGTCAATTTGGGGGGTTCTGGGGGCATTTGGGGGGCTGGGGGCGCATTTAGGGGGCGGAGGGGACTGGTTCTCACCTGTAGGACTCGGCGTCGAGCCCCCCCGGGGGCAGCTGCAGGGCCAGGATGCCTGCGGGGGTGCGGGGGGGGGCATGTCAGCACCCCCCAGACCGAAACCCCAAAACCGCTGCCGTTGACCCCAAAATCGCCGCTGTTGACCCCAAGGTGGCCGCTGGTGACGCCGGTAGGGCCACCGGGCGCCCCGCGGGCCACTGGGAGCGGAAGACGGGCATGAAGCTGCCGGTGGACGGCGGCCACGCTAAAATGCTAGGTCAGCCGCGGGTTGGGGCTCTGGGGGGGGCACCCCATAGGGTCACATCCCCCCCAAAACCCCCCCGGCCCCATAGAGACACCCCCAGCCCCACAGATCCCACCCCAAACCCTGTAGGTGCTCCCCCAAACCCTACAGGCACCTTCTCCAGATGTTCCCCACAACCTCCCAGCCCCACAAGTACAATGTGTCCGGGCGGCGCCACCCTAAAATGTGTCCGGGCGGCGTCACGCTAAAATGTGCCCTAACCCTAACCCTAACCCTAACCCTGCATTTCCAGGCATGCTCTGGGCACCCAACATGGCCTCCCGGAAGCCTGGTGCCGGAAAACTATATTTACCAGCATTCCTTGGACAGCCGGCACAGCCAATCACGGGCCGAGTTTTCGAGAATTACATTTACCAGCACGCACTGTAACCCTAGCCCTTACCACCTTTACAAAAACGCCTCAAGCCCTAACCCTAAAAATCCTCGAAACCCCTACAGACATAACCCAAAATATTTACCACACTAAACACCTGAAGACCTATGCCTAAAACTCCTAACCCAATAAATTAAGACGTTCAAATCCCAAGCCCACAAAATTAAGACGTTCAAATCCCAAGCCCAAAAAATAGGACTCTCAAAACCTAAACCCAAAAACTAAAACCTAAAAACCCAAAAACCTAAACCCAAAAACGCTCCAAACACTAATCCAAAAAAATAAGACGCTCAAAGCACTAACACAAAATATTAAGACGCTCAAAACCCTAACGCAAAAAATTAAGATGCTCCAAACCCTAACCCAAAAAATTAGGACACTCAAAACCCTAACCCTGGAGAACCTAACCTGAAAAAATAAATAAATAAATAAATAAATAAAAATAAAATTTTAAAACCCTAACCCTAAATAATTGACCAAAAAGAAAACCCTAAGACCCTAACCCTAAAAAACCTTTCAACACTACAACCCATAAACTCTAAAACCCTAACACACTAACCCTGAAAAACTTAAAACCTTAACCCCCAAATCCCTAAAATACTAACCCTTAAAAATCCAAACCTAAACAACTTAAAATCCTAAACATAAACCCTGAGAATACTTACCCTGAAACCCAACCCTAGTGCCCTACCCCTGAAACCTTAAAACAGTGAATCAATCTTTGGAAAATAACATAGGCTCAGGAGAGGATCTCACTACGCTTACCCTGACTCTGACTCTGACCCTGACCCTAACCCTAACCCTACCCCAAACCCTAAGCCTAACCCTCTAACCCTAACCCTAACACTAACCCAAAACCTAACCCTAACCCTAACCCTACCCCTAACCCTAACCCCTAACCATAAACCTAACCCCCTAACCCTAACCCTAACCCCCTAACCATAACCCTAGCCCTAACCCTAACAAACCCTAACCCTAACCCAAAACCCTAAACCTAAACCGAGCCCTAACCCGAACCCTAACCCTAACCCTAACCCTAACCCGCCTAACCCTAACCTTAACCCTAACCCTAACCCTAACCCTAACCCTAACCCTAACCCTAACCCTAACCCTAACCCTAACCCTAACCCTAACCCTAACCCTAACCCTAACCCTAACCCAAGCCCCATGGACCCCCCCCGGTGCGCCCCGCAAATGCGTCCCCCCGGCAACCGCACCCCGCACACTTGGTTCCCCACTCATTTTGGTTCCTCCCCTGGTGCGCCCCGCAAATGAGTCCACCCGGCAAGCGCACCCCGCACACTTGGTTCCCCACTCATTTTGGTCCCCCCCCCGGTGTGCTCCGCAAATGCGTCCCCCCGGCAACTTCACCCCGCACACTTGGTTCCCCCTTCATTTTGGTTCCCCCCCGGTGCGCCCCACAAATACGTCCCCCCTGCAACCGTACTCCGCACACTTGGTTCCCCCCTCATTTTGGTTCCCCCCCCCGGTGCACCCCGCAAATGCGTCCCCCCGGCAACCGCACCCCACACACTTGGTTTTCCTTTCAATTTGTTTCCCCCCTACCCTTGGGGACCCCCCAAGCCCCATGGACCCCCCCCCCTTGGTGCCCCCCCCCAATTTTGTACCCCCCGCCGTCCTACCCGTGCCCGCAGCAGCCGCTCGCGCTCCGCCAGCGCCTCCCGCACCCGACGCTGCATCTCGGCCAGGTGGAGGCAGGCGCTGGGGGGGGGGGAATAAATTGGGGGGGGTCAATTTGGGGGGTTCTGGGGGCATTTGGGGGGCTGGGGGCGCATTTAGGGGGCGGAGGGGACTGGTTCTCACCTGTAGGACTCGGCGTCGAGCCCCCCCGGGGGCAGCTGCAGGGCCAGGATGCCTGCGGGGGTGCGGGGGGGGGCATGTCAGCACCCCCCAGACCGAAACCCCAAAACCGCTGCCGTTGACCCCAAAATCGCCGCTGTTGACCCCAAGGTGGCCGCTGGTGACGCCGGTAGGGCCACCGGGCGCCCCGCGGGCCACTGGGAGCGGAAGACGGGCATGAAGCTGCCGGTGGACGGCGGCCACGCTAAAATGCTAGGTCAGCCGCGGGTTGGGGCTCTGGGGGGGACACCCCATAGGGTCACATCCCCCCCAAAACCCCCCCGGCCCCATAGAGACACCCCCAGCCCCACAGATCCCACCCCAAACCCTGTAGGTGCTCCCCCAAACCCTACAGGCACCTTCTCCAGATGTTCCCCACAACCTCCCAGCCCCACAAGTACAATGTGTCCGGGCGGCGCCACCCTAAAATGTGTCCGGGCGGCGTCACGCTAAAATGTGCCCTAACCCTAACCCTAACCCTAACCCTGCATTTCCAGGCATGCTCTGGGCACCCAACATGGCCTCCCGGAAGCCTGGTGCCGGAAAACTATATTTACCAGCATTCCTTGGACAGCCGGCACAGCCAATCACGGGCCGAGTTTTCGAGAATTACATTTACCAGCACGCACTGTAACCCTAGCCCTTACCACCTTTACAAAAACGCCTCAAGCCCTAACCCTAAAAATCCTCGAAACCCCTACAGACATAACCCAAAATATTTACCACACTAAACACCTGAAGACCTATGCCTAAAACTCCTAACCCAATAAATTAAGACGTTCAAATCCCAAGCCCACAAAATTAAGACGTTCAAATCCCAAGCCCAAAAAATAGGACTCTCAAAACCTAAACCCAAAAACTAAAACCTAAAAACCCAAAAACCTAAACCCAAAAACGCTCCAAACACTAATCCAAAAAAATAAGACGCTCAAAGCACTAACACAAAATATTAAGACGCTCAAAACCCTAACGCAAAAAATTAAGATGCTCCAAACCCTAACCCAAAAAATTAGGACACTCAAAACCCTAACCCTGGAGAACCTAACCTGAAAAAATAAATAAATAAATAAATAAATAAAAATAAAATTTTAAAACCCTAACCCTAAATAATTGACCAAAAAGAAAACCCTAAGACCCTAACCCTAAAAAACCTTTCAACACTACAACCCATAAACTCTAAAACCCTAACACACTAACCCTGAAAAACTTAAAACCTTAACCCCCAAATCCCTAAAATACTAACCCTTAAAAATCCAAACCTAAACAACTTAAAATCCTAAACATAAACCCTGAGAATACTTACCCTGAAACCCAACCCTAGTGCCCTACCCCTGAAACCTTAAAACAGTGAATCAATCTTTGGAAAATAACATAGGCTCAGGAGAGGATCTCACTACGCTTACCCTGACTCTGACTCTGACCCTGACCCTAACCCTAACCCTACCCCAAACCCTAAGCCTAACCCTCTAACCCTAACCCTAACACTAACCCAAAACCTAACCCTAACCCTAACCCTACCCCTAACCCTAACCCCTAACCATAAACCTAACCCCCTAACCCTAACCCTAACCCCCTAACCATAACCCTAGCCCTAACCCTAACAAACCCTAACCCTAACCCAAAACCCTAAACCTAAACCGAGCCCTAACCCGAACCCTAACCCTAACCCTAACCCTAACCCGCCTAACCCTAACCCTAACCCTAACCCTAACCCTAACCCTAACCCTAACCCTAACCCTAACCCTAACCCTAACCCTAACCCAAGCCCCATGGACCCCCCCCGGTGCGCCCCGCAAATGCGTCCCCCCGGCAACCGCACCCCGCACACTTGGTTCCCCACTCATTTTGGTTCCTCCCCTGGTGCGCCCCGCAAATGAGTCCACCCGGCAAGCGCACCCCGCACACTTGGTTCCCCACTCATTTTGGTCCCCCCCCCGGTGTGCTCCGCAAATGCGTCCCCCCGGCAACTTCACCCCGCACACTTGGTTCCCCCTTCATTTTGGTTCCCCCCCGGTGCGCCCCACAAATACGTCCCCCCTGCAACCGTACTCCGCACACTTGGTTCCCCCCTCATTTTGGTTCCCCCCCCCGGTGCACCCCGCAAATGCGTCCCCCCGGCAACCGCACCCCACACACTTGGTTTTCCTTTCAATTTGTTTCCCCCCTACCCTTGGGGACCCCCCAAGCCCCATGGACCCCCCCCCCTTGGTGCCCCCCCCCAATTTTGTACCCCCCGCCGTCCTACCCGTGCCCGCAGCAGCCGCTCGCGCTCCGCCAGCGCCTCCCGCACCCGACGCTGCATCTCGGCCAGGTGGAGGCAGGCGCTGGGGGGGGGGGAATAAATTGGGGGGGGTCAATTTGGGGGGTTCTGGGGGCATTTGGGGGGCTGGGGGCGCATTTAGGGGGCGGAGGGGACTGGTTCTCACCTGTAGGACTCGGCGTCGAGCCCCCCCGGGGGCAGCTGCAGGGCCAGGATGCCTGCGGGGGTGCGGGGGGGGGCATGTCAGCACCCCCCAGACCGAAACCCCAAAACCGCTGCCGTTGACCCCAAAATCGCCGCTGTTGACCCCAAGGTGGCCGCTGGTGACGCCGGTAGGGCCACCGGGCGCCCCGCGGGCCACTGGGAGCGGAAGACGGGCATGAAGCTGCCGGTGGACGGCGGCCACGCTAAAATGCTAGGTCAGCCGCGGGTTGGGGCTCTGGGGGGGGCACCCCATAGGGTCACATCCCCCCCAAAACCCCCCCGGCCCCATAGAGACACCCCCAGCCCCACAGATCCCACCCCAAACCCTGTAGGTGCTCCCCCAAACCCTACAGGCACCTTCTCCAGATGTTCCCCACAACCTCCCAGCCCCACAAGTACAATGTGTCCGGGCGGCGCCACCCTAAAATGTGTCCGGGCGGCGTCACGCTAAAATGTGCCCTAACCCTAACCCTAACCCTAACCCTGCATTTCCAGGCATGCTCTGGGCACCCAACATGGCCTCCCGGAAGCCTGGTGCCGGAAAACTATATTTACCAGCATTCCTTGGACAGCCGGCACAGCCAATCACGGGCCGAGTTTTCGAGAATTACATTTACCAGCACGCACTGTAACCCTAGCCCTTACCACCTTTACAAAAACGCCTCAAGCCCTAACCCTAAAAATCCTCGAAACCCCTACAGACATAACCCAAAATATTTACCACACTAAACACCTGAAGACCTATGCCTAAAACTCCTAACCCAATAAATTAAGACGTTCAAATCCCAAGCCCACAAAATTAAGACGTTCAAATCCCAAGCCCAAAAAATAGGACTCTCAAAACCTAAACCCAAAAACTAAAACCTAAAAACCCAAAAACCTAAACCCAAAAACGCTCCAAACACTAATCCAAAAAAATAAGACGCTCAAAGCACTAACACAAAATATTAAGACGCTCAAAACCCTAACGCAAAAAATTAAGATGCTCCAAACCCTAACCCAAAAAATTAGGACACTCAAAACCCTAACCCTGGAGAACCTAACCTGAAAAAATAAATAAATAAATAAATAAATAAAAATAAAATTTTAAAACCCTAACCCTAAATAATTGACCAAAAAGAAAACCCTAAGACCCTAACCCTAAAAAACCTTTCAACACTACAACCCATAAACTCTAAAACCCTAACACACTAACCCTGAAAAACTTAAAACCTTAACCCCCAAATCCCTAAAATACTAACCCTTAAAAATCCAAACCTAAACAACTTAAAATCCTAAACATAAACCCTGAGAATACTTACCCTGAAACCCAACCCTAGTGCCCTACCCCTGAAACCTTAAAACAGTGAATCAATCTTTGGAAAATAACATAGGCTCAGGAGAGGATCTCACTACGCTTACCCTGACTCTGACTCTGACCCTGACCCTAACCCTAACCCTACCCCAAACCCTAAGCCTAACCCTCTAACCCTAACCCTAACACTAACCCAAAACCTAACCCTAACCCTAACCCTACCCCTAACCCTAACCCCTAACCATAAACCTAACCCCCTAACCCTAACCCTAACCCCCTAACCATAACCCTAGCCCTAACCCTAACAAACCCTAACCCTAACCCAAAACCCTAAACCTAAACCGAGCCCTAACCCGAACCCTAACCCTAACCCTAACCCTAACCCGCCTAACCCTAACCTTAACCCTAACCCTAACCCTAACCCTAACCCTAACCCTAACCCTAACCCTAACCCTAACCCTAACCCTAACCCTAACCCTAACCCTAACCCTAACCCAAGCCCCATGGACCCCCCCCGGTGCGCCCCGCAAATGCGTCCCCCCGGCAACCGCACCCCGCACACTTGGTTCCCCACTCATTTTGGTTCCTCCCCTGGTGCGCCCCGCAAATGAGTCCACCCGGCAAGCGCACCCCGCACACTTGGTTCCCCACTCATTTTGGTCCCCCCCCCGGTGTGCTCCGCAAATGCGTCCCCCCGGCAACTTCACCCCGCACACTTGGTTCCCCCTTCATTTTGGTTCCCCCCCGGTGCGCCCCACAAATACGTCCCCCCTGCAACCGTACTCCGCACACTTGGTTCCCCCCTCATTTTGGTTCCCCCCCCCGGTGCACCCCGCAAATGCGTCCCCCCGGCAACCGCACCCCACACACTTGGTTTTCCTTTCAATTTGTTTCCCCCCTACCCTTGGGGACCCCCCAAGCCCCATGGACCCCCCCCCCTTGGTGCCCCCCCCCAATTTTGTACCCCCCGCCGTCCTACCCGTGCCCGCAGCAGCCGCTCGCGCTCCGCCAGCGCCTCCCGCACCCGACGCTGCATCTCGGCCAGGTGGAGGCAGGCGCTGGGGGGGGGGGAATAAATTGGGGGGGGTCAATTTGGGGGGTTCTGGGGGCATTTGGGGGGCTGGGGGCGCATTTAGGGGGCGGAGGGGACTGGTTCTCACCTGTAGGACTCGGCGTCGAGCCCCCCCGGGGGCAGCTGCAGGGCCAGGATGCCTGCGGGGGTGCGGGGGGGGGCATGTCAGCACCCCCCAGACCGAAACCCCAAAACCGCTGCCGTTGACCCCAAAATCGCCGCTGTTGACCCCAAGGTGGCCGCTGGTGACGCCGGTAGGGCCACCGGGCGCCCCGCGGGCCACTGGGAGCGGAAGACGGGCATGAAGCTGCCGGTGGACGGCGGCCACGCTAAAATGCTAGGTCAGCCGCGGGTTGGGGCTCTGGGGGGGGCACCCCATAGGGTCACATCCCCCCCAAAACCCCCCCGGCCCCATAGAGACACCCCCAGCCCCACAGATCCCACCCCAAACCCTGTAGGTGCTCCCCCAAACCCTACAGGCACCTTCTCCAGATGTTCCCCACAACCTCCCAGCCCCACAAGTACAATGTGTCCGGGCGGCGCCACCCTAAAATGTGTCCGGGCGGCGTCACGCTAAAATGTGCCCTAACCCTAACCCTAACCCTAACCCTGCATTTCCAGGCATGCTCTGGGCACCCAACATGGCCTCCCGGAAGCCTGGTGCCGGAAAACTATATTTACCAGCATTCCTTGGACAGCCGGCACAGCCAATCACGGGCCGAGTTTTCGAGAATTACATTTACCAGCACGCACTGTAACCCTAGCCCTTACCACCTTTACAAAAACGCCTCAAGCCCTAACCCTAAAAATCCTCGAAACCCCTACAGACATAACCCAAAATATTTACCACACTAAACACCTGAAGACCTATGCCTAAAACTCCTAACCCAATAAATTAAGACGTTCAAATCCCAAGCCCACAAAATTAAGACGTTCAAATCCCAAGCCCAAAAAATAGGACTCTCAAAACCTAAACCCAAAAACTAAAACCTAAAAACCCAAAAACCTAAACCCAAAAACGCTCCAAACACTAATCCAAAAAAATAAGACGCTCAAAGCACTAACACAAAATATTAAGACGCTCAAAACCCTAACGCAAAAAATTAAGATGCTCCAAACCCTAACCCAAAAAATTAGGACACTCAAAACCCTAACCCTGGAGAACCTAACCTGAAAAAATAAATAAATAAATAAATAAATAAAAATAAAATTTTAAAACCCTAACCCTAAATAATTGACCAAAAAGAAAACCCTAAGACCCTAACCCTAAAAAACCTTTCAACACTACAACCCATAAACTCTAAAACCCTAACACACTAACCCTGAAAAACTTAAAACCTTAACCCCCAAATCCCTAAAATACTAACCCTTAAAAATCCAAACCTAAACAACTTAAAATCCTAAACATAAACCCTGAGAATACTTACCCTGAAACCCAACCCTAGTGCCCTACCCCTGAAACCTTAAAACAGTGAATCAATCTTTGGAAAATAACATAGGCTCAGGAGAGGATCTCACTACGCTTACCCTGACTCTGACTCTGACCCTGACCCTAACCCTACCCCTACCCCAAACCCTAAGCCTAACCCTCTAACCCTAATCCTAACACTAACCCAAAACCTAACCCTAACCCTAACCCTACCCCTAACCCTAACCCCTAACCATAAACCTAACCCCCTAACCCTAACCCTAAACCCCTAACCATAACCCTAGCCCTAACCCTAACAAACCCTAACCCTAACCCAAAACCCTAAACCTAAACCGAGCCCTAACCCGAACCCTAACCCTAACCCTAACCCTAACCCGCCTAACCCTAACCCTAACCCTAACCCTAACCCTAACCCTAACCCTAACCCTAACCCGAAAAAATAAATAAATAAATAAATAAATAAATAAATAAAAATAAAATTTTAAAACCCTATCCCTAAATAATTGACCAAAAAGAAAACCCTAAGACCCTAACCCTAAAAAACCTTTCAACACTACAACCCATAAACTCTAAAACCCTAACACACTAACCCTGAAAAACTTAAAACCTTAACCCCCAAATCCCTAAAATACTAACCCTTAAAAATCCAAACCTAAACAACTGAAAATCCTAAACATAAACCCTGAGAATACTTACCCTGAAACCCAACCCTAGTGCTCTACCCCTGAAACCTTAAAAGCGTGAATCAATCTTTGGAAAATAACATAGGCTCAGGAGAGGATCTCACTACGCTTACCCTGACTCTGACTCTGACCCTGACCCTAACCCTAACCCTACCCCTAACCCTAACCCTAACCCTAAACCTAACCCTAACCCCGAACCCGAACCCTAACCCCCTAACCATAACCCTAAGCCCTAACCCTAACCCTAATGAACCCTAAGCCTAACCCTAACCCTAACCCTAACCCTAACCCTAACCCTAACCCTAACCCAAAACTAACCCTAAAACTAACCCTAAAACTAACCCTAAAACTAACCCTAACCCTAAAACTAACCCTAAAACTAACCCTAAAACTAACCCTAAAACTAACCCTAACCCTAAAACTTACCCTAACCCTAACCCTAACCCTAACCCTAAAACTTACCCTAAACCTAACCCTAACCCTAACCCTAACCCTAACCCTAACCCTAACCCTAACCTTAAACCTTATCCTAACCCTAACCCTAAACCTAACCCTAACCCTAACCCTAACGCTAAGCGTAACCCTAACCCTAACCCTAACCCTAACCTAACCGTAACACTAACCGTAACCCTAAACCTAAACCTAACCACAACCCTAACCCAATCCTAACACTAACCCTAACCCTAACCCCAAACCTAACCCAACCCTAACCCAAACCCTAACCCTAATCCAACCCTAACCCTAACCCTAACCCTTACCCTAACCCTAAACCGAACCCTAATTCTAACCCTAACCCTAACCCTAACCCTAGGGTTAGGTTAAGGTTAGGGTTAGGTATAGGGTAAGGTTGAGTACGAAACCCTGGAGGGCTTCGTACTCAACTGTCCCATCGCCAGTTTCAACATAGAGATGCAGAATATGTTGAAGGTTTGGCATTTGCAAAGAATTTCCAAAGAATCCTCTCAGGTCACATTTGCAGACCGCTGTCAACCCCCAGCAACTTCTCTCCTCGCAGGTGATGCTGGACTTTGCTGTCTCCAAAAACTCAGATGTGCGTGAGAGCGCTGTGAAGGTGATTGAGAGGCTGATTACTTTCATCCACTGGTATTTGGTGATCAAGGTAAGGCACAAGGAATTTTCCACCCTTTCCTGCATCCCAGAGCATCTTGCCATGCAAGGGTGCCTGCGAGGCAACCCTCAACGCACGTGAGTGCCTCAGCACTGTGAATTGAGGGTCATTGTCCCTCCTTTGCCCCTGCTCTTCCCTCCCCAGGCCGTGCTCTCTCAGGGGCTGGCTCTGCCTCCACTAAGCCCTTTGTCTCTCCTCCCTTCCTCAAACAGATCTTAGGGAACTTTGAAAACTATGGCAACGATGAGCCCACAGATTTCAACCTGCGCCTCCCCATCCTGGGCAAGCTGCTGGGCCACCTCTTGCTTTTCAGCAGTGGCGATGATTCCATGAGACACTCAGCTTTGGAAAGTCTTCATCGCATGTACACAGTCGTCAGAGAAGGAAGAGGTAAGAAGGTGTGGTGGGTAATGTCCATCTGCACACAGACATCTGCTGGTTTGTCTGCCTGTTCTCCCTGAGTATTGTGAAGGATTGTTTTTGTGCTTGGTGGAGGCTGCCCACGGAATTCTGCCAGGTTCCCTGGCCTCCTCTGCTCCTCACAGCAGCTTCCCGCAGCATTCTGGCTATCGTTTTCCACAGAAGCTAGACGCTCACCTGCCGTCCAGGAGCAGTTCTCTGCTGCTGTCCTTCCCAACCCTCCCCAGATCACCTACCACGCTGTTTTGTGGTGTCCCCCAGTCTAAGCCATCGATCGATGAGCACTTCCCAAACCGCATCTTCCCCGAGGAGTGAACAGCAGAGCCAGCCGTGCATCACCAGGGATGGTGACGCCCTCCAGAATGCTCCCTGACTGTTTGCTCCCTGCCGTCTTAAAGGCAGGTGTCAGGGGGCTTCCTGCACATCCTGACCCCGAGCAGAAGGGGGTCTGTGACACGCTGCTACCCCCACGGCACCCAACGCCATTGCTTCTCCTCCTTCTGCATCATCCCTGAGGTCCCTCTTGCTCCCAGCACTCCTCACCTTGTGCTTTACATCCCTGCCCACCATTCTCCTCGCCGTGGGTCTGAGCCTCCCTCCTCAGCCATTCCTAGTGAAAGTGCTTTTCACCATTTGGCAAGCTTGTTGGCAAAGATGCTCTTCCTTACTGACTCTTTGGTGTTTCTCCCTGTTTAGAATGCATATTGAGAGAGGACATGCTATATTATGCAGTGAGACACAAGTAATTGGAGTATGCAAAACTTCCATTTTCTATAACATCAACTCCGTGTGAAATTGCCAAGGTAATGAGCTCTGGCCTTGCTGGGGATCTTGTCCGCAGCATCAGCAGGCATCTCGTGTGAGCAAAGGGGTCCAGAACCGGTGGGGCTGGCACGGCCTCACTCGCCCTGCTGAGAGGGTTCCTCTTGTCTCCAGGCTGGGGCTATGCGAAGGCTGCTCCCCTGTGTCCCGGCAGCAGCTCCAGCCCTCCTGGCCACCAGCAAGCCCTGGTTACCTGCAGGGCCAGCACTCTGGCCCATATGCCTCATCCTCACCCCTTCCCCCTAGGGTCCTCTCTCCAGAGCTGCCCTTGCTGCTCAGCTAAGCAGCACCCTTGGGACACTCAGTGAGGCATGTCTTCGCTCCTCCTTCTTCCCACAGGGGTTTGGAGGACATCTCTTCCCTGCTGAGAGGCTGGACATTGTCCTCACAGCCCTTGAAGCTTTACAAGACTCCAGCATCCATGACAAGCAGGGGGCCTGCAGCGTGCTGGACGCAGCCTTGGAGGACCCTTTCTACTGGCTGACAGATGTAAGTGGCCTGTGGCCATGGCCCTGCCCTTGAGCTCTTCCAGGCATGGTTCCTCTCTCCTTCCCTGCCTCCCTCCCTGCCTCCCTCGCACATCGGGGTCTCTTGGGCTCCAGAAGCCACCTGAAGCCAGCAGACACCAATGGAAGGGGCCAAAGTTTGAGTGGCAGCTGTGGCAATGGCTGCGGTCTGCTGGCAACACCATTCCCACTTTGTCCCCCAAGGTGCCAACAATCATGGAGTGCATCAGGAGAAACCTGGGCAGCATCCACACGGCATCGGCACGGCAGTGCCTGGACTCCCTGCTTCTCCAGATGACCAACATGATGCCCAGGGAAGAAGCCAAGAACTTGCTGCAGTTCTCTCTGCCACGTGACAGGTCCTGGCCTTAACATCCTTGAGGGCTTGTTCCGCGTCGGGAGATGCACCTGGAGACTCTCTGCTTGCCACACCAATGGCAAAGAGCAGGAGCCCAAGGAGCACAGCCCTCCTTCCCACCAATGTGTTCCAGCCCTACTGGGCCAGCCAGGGCTGCAGCAGCCCAGCTGTCCAAGGCAGCCCAGAGTCCCCCTGCCCCCAGGGAACACCAGCTCAGCCCCCTCCTGCCTGCCCAGGCTGGGCCCTCAGTGCTCCCCAGGTCACAGGGGCTGCAGGACAGCCTGGGTCCTCTGGGGCTGGCCCAGTTTGTGGCCCTGCGGCTGAGGCAGCCTCACTGACAGAGGATTCTGGGCTTGCAGCACTGACCTGGCCATGTGGGAGGTGATCCTGGCCATGCCAAGGACCTTGGAGAAGATTTTAAACATCATCATGGAAGACTTGCCGCTGCGCAACTGGTGCACCGCAGTCACCGAAGACACCTGCATCCGTCGCTTGGCTGTGAGTTCCCAGATGAAACCTTGTTCCCAGCAGGGCTACGTGTGCCCCTTCAGGCACACAGGCACAGCCCTGTGCCCATCTACCCCCAAACTGCCAGCTCCCGCAGGACGTACGGACACATGGTCCCTGGGGCCGGCAAGCCCCCGTAGCTCCCCGCGCCTGGTGCCTCTTTGGTGCCAGCTGGCGCTGCCCCATCCCTGCCCAAAGGTGGGAGAAGAAGAGGCTGCAGGGGGCCCTGCCAGGCTCTCACTGCTCTTTCTTGCAGATACTGGCCCAGAATCACATTTTTTTGGAGGACTTTGGTAACCCAGTGCACCTCCAGAGCTACCTGAGGCACCCAAGCCCAGAGATGCGCTTGATGGTTCTGAAAGGGCTCTGCACCGTGTCAGAGAGCCCTAAGAAGGTGAGCGGGCCATCGTCAAGCAAAGCCATGTTGGCAGCCTGGGGCTTTGCTCTTCTGCCCTCCCGTCCCTCCCCGCTGCCACGAAGCAAGGCAGGAGGCTGGTGCTCAGGAACCAGAGCCCTTTGCCCAGGGTGATCTCTCACTGCCTCACGGAAGGGAAATGGTGTCTTTCCTACAGGCAAGGGAAATTCAGGTCTTGCTGCCAGACATCCTGGAGGCCCTGCAGGACACCAACCCAGACATGGTGCTGGAGGCCCTGCTTGTGCTGAGAAACGTGGTGGCTCATGTGGAGAGGTGGAAGTACGGTGGCCTGGCTCTGCAGCTGGCTGAGAAGCTCCTGCCACTCTTTGACCACGTAAGTGTGCTGCGGGAGCCCGAGCTCTCAGCTGGGCCCCCTGTAACGAGGGCTGCCCTTCAGCCCGGCCCTGTGGGCAGCACTCAGGCAGGGCCTTCCCAGTCTCCTCGTCAGCCCAGGCGCTGGGGAGCTCTGCTGGGGCATGGCTGGTGCGGCTGGTGGCGAAAGTGGGGTGGCTGGCGGGCAGCCTGCGATGGCAACCGATTGCGTTGCCCTTCACGGGCACCAGGCCTTGCAGCTGCCCGTGAGCAGCTCCTCTGGGAAGGATCCAGCGCTGAAGCATCTCACAGTGCTGGGAGCTCCCTTCACATCGGCCACGCTAATGCTGAAATTCCTCCTGTCCTCCTCCCTGCCAGGCGTCCAGCCAGGTGCGGGAGCACTCCATCTGCCTCTTCCAAGCCGTGGTGGAGGGTGTGCTGTGGCAAAGGACGAAGAACATGGAGAGAACAGTGCACAGGAGACTTCTCCCACTCTACTTTCATACGAGAGACCAGAGTGAGAGCGTAGCAAAGGTACAGATCTCAGAGCTGAGCAGTTATGTGGGCAAGGGTGTGCTGATGCCACAGGGTTGCTCTGGGGTTCTCTGGCCGGCAGCATGAGCTGCCTCCGATGGTGGCTGTCCCGTGGCCTTGCCTTGGCCACTGAACCCAGTGCACGCTGCCCCCCACCACAGCCTCCCCTAACGCACTGGGAAAGGCTCGCAGCCCTGCCAAGAGGAGGGGACAGAGGGTCTCCTTCCCAAGGCTGTGCTGCTACCTCCCAACCTCTGCTGCTCCGCAGGCCTCTGGGGAAGCTCTTGCCGTGGCTGCAGAGTTTCTGCGACGCAAGGAGCTGAAGCGCTTGGCCCAGACAGAACAGACGTGGAGGATTGGGGAGTGCTTGGTAAGGACCCAACTTGGTTTGCCCCAGCTGGGCAAACGCGCCCGGCCAGAGCCCGCTGCCTGCAGCCGCATCCTCGCTCCCTTCCTGCCAGCACAGAGCCCCAGGGGGCTCTTCTGCAGGCCCCTCTGCCCTCCCTGCCCCCAGGATGCTGGAGGAGACCCTGGAGAGGGTGTGCAAGCCCCGTGACCCTGCGTTCTCTCTCTCTCCAGCTGCAGCAGGACAGAGGCAGAGTAGAAGAATACCTGCAGCAGAGCCAGCCCTACCTGAAGGCCACTCAGACCAACTTGCGACTTGAGGCCGTCAGATTCATTGGTGAGCCCAGCCCCTGGGTCCCTCTTGGGGCAGCCTTTGGCAGCCCCAGGCACTGCCCTGGCAGTGAGGCACAGCCCTGTTGCCCCCAGAGCCCCCCGACTGGGCCCTTGCTCCAGGGTGCAGGAGGGGGCACAGCCTGGCTGGCCAGGCCAGGGGCTGTGCTGCTGGGAGCGTGCTGGGGAGCGGGGCTCTGATGGGATCTCTGTGTCTAGGTCTTGCTGCGCGCTACTGCGAGGACCAGAGCGAGGAGAAGCTGAATGAAATCCTCAGCGGTGAGTGAGGGCAGTGGGGGGTGTGCTAGGGCTGGGGGGACAGCGGCAGAGGCCCCCGTGCCTTGCCCTGCTCCAGGGAAATGCTTCGGGGCGGAGGAGCAATGCAGCCATAGGAACGAGGGAGAGGAGACGGGGTAGCCTGCGGTGTCAGGGAATGGCCTCCCAGCCTGGAGCTGGGCAGTGCCGCTGAAAGGGTTGAGTGTCCCTGAGGAAGAGTCAAGGGAAAGGGCAGTAAGGCTGACAGAAGGTGGGAGCCTGTTGTAGAGCACGCAACCAGGACGAAGAGGGAGATGAGACAGCCTACAAGCAGCTAGGAGCAGGGTCACGATTGCTAGCCCTTGCTCTCATGGGGAAGCACAATAGCGAGAGGAAAGAGTCCAGGAGATTCCTGGAGTGTGTGAATCCTCCCAAGGGATGGAGGCAGGTGGTGAGGGAACCAGCTTGTGAAGGTGCCCCACTTGACCTGTGGTGCGCAGGTGGGGAAGGCCTGGTGGCTGCATTTGGGACACTGCTGAGCAGCAGCTTTCAATGGATTCCTTTGTCCCTCCTGCTCCTCCTGGCCTGGGGAAGAGTCGAGTGGGGCTGGCATGGTCTGCAGGGGATGCCTGGGGATCTCTGCAAGGAGTGGGTTTTCATCTCTGCTCTTCTTTTTTTTGCAGTCCTCCAGCCTTTAGAGAAAGACCCGGAACCCATGGTCCATTCCCTGGCAGTTGAAACCACCGTGATCCTGGCGTCAATGCATAACGCAGTGTCAGGACGGAGATTTCCACTGCCGTGGTGCTGCTGCCGCTAGCCCCGCAGCAGTCCTCAAAAGAGCAATATATATTTTAATAGAACTAGGTTGTTGTCTCGTTATTCCAGCAGCTCCTTCACAGTGACTCGGTGCCATGACGCTGAGCTAACTTGGAGGCCACCAAGGACGTCTTTTCCCTGGGCCCGGTGACTGCATGGCGCCTACTCAACCAGTGAAAGAGTCACAGAACCCTTGCGCTTGGAAAAGGGCCTTCAGCTCAAGTCCAAGTTTCAGCTAACACCACCAGGCCCACCACAAAACCACGGCCCTTAGCGCCAAGTCCACGCATTTCTTTAATAGCTCCAGGCCTGGGACTCCAGCAGTGCCCTGGGCAGCCGGTTCCACCCTTTGCATGAAGAAATTCTCCCTGACATCCCATCCTGTGAGTCCACCTGTGGTAGGTGCGCCCAGGTAGAAGAACTGCTCAGCCTCCTGGCAGAGCTTCGGGAGGAGGTGGGCAGGCTGAGGAGCACCAGGGAGTCGGAGAAGGTTGAACTGTACTCTGCCAGCCCTGGGACAGATGCGTCAGGCAGACACAGCAGAGGAAATGGAGGATCCCCTACCCTCTGGCCATCAGGCAGAAGGAGTGCATCTCAGTGATGAAGGGATGGAAGTTTAGATCTGCTCGGGGCAGCAGGCGAACCCCTCCTTGCCTACCTCACCTTCCTTTCAGGTGCCCTGAAACAACAGACTCTGGAAGTAATGGACACACAAACGATGATGTGCATGAAGGTCCATCCAGGTTGGAGGGGTTTTCTAGGGCAAGTCAGCCTTCCCCAGTATCACGACCACCTCCATCAAGAAGAAGAGAAGGGTTACTGTCATAAGTGACTCCCTTCTGAGCAGAACAGAGGGCCGCATATGCCGGCCTGACCCAACCCATGGAGAATTCTGCTGCCTCCCAGGAGATCAGGGTAAAAGGTGTTTCTGGAAAGCTCACTCGCCCCGTAAGGCCCTCTGAGCATCATCCATTATTGTTCTGTCCCCGGGGTTTTTCGGGGCCCGGTGGCAGTGCCGTCCCCTCTGTGTCCCCCTTCGCGCAGGTGACACCTTGGTGCTGGCCGGGCTGTACGGCCCCGCGGAGGTGCGGGGCTCAAAGGAGAGCCCCGAGAGGGCGACGCTGGAGGTGCTGCTGCGCCCCAAGTTGTGGCTGCCAGGTGGGGGCCGCCTGGGGGGGGGGGGGGCTCGGGAGGGAGATGGGGTCGGGGCCAGGCTCCGAGGGGCGTGGGGGGGGCCGAGGGGGTGGGGTCCGGGAGTGCTCTGAGGGGTCTGGGGGTGCTCACAGGGCTCCTGAGGAACGGGGGGGAAACGGGGGGAGCCCTGAGGGGGGGCTATAGGGGTTTATGGGGCTCCTGAGGTGCTCAGAGGGCTCCGGGGGTGCTCGGAGGGGTTTGGGGATGCTCAGCAGTCTCCTGAGGGGACAGGAAGGTAACAGGGGGAGCCCTGAGGAGGGCTACGGGGGGGCTTAGGGGGCTCTGGGGATGCTCGGAGGGGTTTGGGGGTGCTCAGGGGGATCCTGAGGGGTGGGGGGGTAATGGGGGGAACCCTGAGAGGGTCTTCGGGGGTGTTCAGGGGGCTCTGGGGGTGCTCAGAGAGCTCCGGGGGTGGTCAAAGGGCTCCCGAGGGATGTGGGGGTGCAGGGGGGAGTCCTGAGGAGGGCTCTGAGGGTGCTCAGGGGGCTCCTGAGGGGCAGGGGGTGTAATGGGGGGAGCCCTGAGGAGGGCTTTGGGGACTCTGGGAATGCTCAGAGGGGTCTGGGGGTGCTCAGAGGGCTTCAGGGGTGGTCAAAGAGCTCCCAAGGGATGCGGGAGTGCAGGGGAGAGCCCTAAGGAGGGCTCTGGGGGTGCTCAGAAGGCTCTGGGGGTGCTCAGGGGGCTCCCGACGGGGAGTACCGGGGGGAGGGCCTGAGGAGAGCTCCAGAGGGGAGCCCCCTCCTTGGGGGCTATTTTGTGACACTTTGGGGACACTCTGGGGATAATTTGGGGACAATCTGGAGGCACATTGGGGACACCTTGGGGGCTATTTGGGGACACACCTTGGGAGCTATTTGGGGACACCCTGGGGACAATATGGGGACACTCTGGGGACGCACCTTGCAGGCCCTTGGTGACGTAGTGGACGTCGATGTTGTCACCTGTTGTCACCCTGTGCCCCCCCCTCACCGGCGTGCAGCCCCCACTTGCAAAAGAGGCTGCGCTGGAGGAAGCTGCTGGCCCCCACCAGCTGCCTGATGACGTGCAGCTCCGCCATGCCCTGCGGGGACACGGGGGGGGGGACATGGGGCCACACACACACGGTGTCACCCCACCCCAGAGGGGGGGTCCATGTCCCCCCGCAGGGGTTTCTCCCTCTGAGTCCAACCCCTACGTATCCCCCCCCGGCCGAGGGGACGTGGCGGGGTGGGGTGGGGAAAAGGGGGGAAAAAAAAAAAAAAGGGGGAAAAGTTTTTTGTTTTTTTTTCCTGAACCAGCCGCAGATATTCAACGGGGACTTCGTGGACCGCGGCTCCTTCTCGGTCGAGGTCATCCTCACGCTCTTCGGCTTCAAGCTGCTCTACCCCGATCACTTCCACTTGCTGCGAGGTAACGGGGCCACCACGGGTGCTGGGTGTGATGGGGCAGGTTGTGGGGTTACGTTGAGCAGCCCTGGCTGTGGGGTTTTGTCCCCACATCCTGGGATTGGGTCCCATGCCTGGGGCCACAAGGCTGTGTGCCCCGCTCTTGGCTGCAGCGATGGGTTTTGGGGACTCGTCGCCTGTCCTGGGTTTTGGGGACTCATTCCCTGTCCTTGGTTGTGGGGCTGGGTTTTGGGGACTTGTCCCCTGTCCTGGGTTCTGGGGACTCGTTCCCTGTCCTTGGTTGTGGGGCTGGATTTTGGGGACTTGCCCCTTGTCCTGGGTTTTGGGGCCAGGTTTTGGGGCCTCGTCCCCTGTCCTTGGTTGTAGGGCTGCCACATGTCCCCTGCCGCAGCGCCATGCCCCGTGTCCCTTTTGGGGGACATCCTGGGGCTGCCCCATCCCCAGGATTCCCTGAGCCGATGTCACTGGTGCCTCGTCCTTGCCCCACGTCCCCGTCCTCCACCGAGAGGCCCCGCTCCCCCTGGCTGTGCCCCATCCCACATCCTCAGCGCCTCGCCCCCTGTCCCGGCTGCCCGGCGTGTCCCTAATCCTCGGGGCTGATTTTGGGGGCCCCCCCGCTTCGTGTCCCCCCAGGGAACCACGAGACGGACAACATGAACCAGATTTACGGCTTCGAAGGGGAGGTGAAGGCCAAGTACACGGCGCAGATGTTCGCCCTCTTCAGCGAGGTCTTCGAGTGGCTGCCCCTGGCCCAGTGCATCAACGGCAAAGTGCTGGTGGGTCACCCCGGGGGGGCCGGGGGGGCTGTCCCCAGGTGGGCGGGGGGCATTGGGTGTCCCCGTGTGGGGTCCTGGGGGGGCTGTCCACATTTGGGGCTGGGGGGGCTGTTTCTATGTGGGTCTGGGGTTGTCCCTGTTGGGGTCGGGGTCTGGGGGGGCTGTCCCCATTTGGGGCCCAGGGGTCATCCCCATTTGGGTCTGGGGGGCTGTTCCCGTGTGGGTGGGGGGGCATTGGGTGTCCCCGTGTGGGGTCCTGGGGGGCCTGTCCCCATTTGGGGTGCTGGGGGCTGTTCCTGTGTGGGTGGGGGGGCATTGGGTGTCCCCATGTTGGGTCCTGGGGGGGCTGTCCCCATTTGGGGCCAGGTGGGCTGTTCCCATGTGGGTGGGGGGGCATTGGGTGTCCCTGTGTAGGGTCCTGGGGGGGCTGTCCCCATTTGGGGCTGGGGGGGCTGTTCCTGTGTGGGTCTGGGGTTGTCCCTGTTCGGGTCGGGGTCTGGGGGGGCTGTCCCCGTGTAGGTCCTGGGGGCGTCCCTGTTTGGGTTAGGGTCTGGGGGGGCTGTCCCTGTGTGGGTTGGGGGCCTCCCCTGTGTTGGTCTGGTGTGTCCCAGTTTGGATCTGGGGGGCTGTTCCCGTGTGGGTCTGGGGGATGTCCCTGTAGGGGTCAGGGTCCTGGGGGGTGTCCATATTTGGGTTGTCCCTGTTTGGGTTGGGGGTGTCCCCATGTGGGTCCTGGGGGGCTGTCCCTGTGTGGGGTGGGGGCATCCCAATTTGGGTCTGGGCGCTGTCCCCATTCGGGTCATCCCCGTTTGGATCCAGGGGGCTGTCCCCGTGTGGGCTGGGGGTGTCCCTGTGTGGGTTCGGGGGGGGGGGCTGTCCCCATTTGGGTCTGGGGGTGTCCCTGTGCCCACCTGCCTGCCCCCCCCCAGATCATGCACGGCGGCCTCTTCAGCGAGGACGGCGTCACCCTCGACGACATCCGCAAAATCGAGAGGAACCGGCAGCCCCCAGACTCAGGTGGGACTCGGGGCTTAGGGGGGGGTGTCCCCTGTATCCCCCCCCCCCCAGCCGCTGTGGGGTTTTTGGGGGGGGGGGTCCCTAACCCTACACCCCCCCTGCAGGTCCCATGTGCGACCTGCTGTGGTCGGACCCGCAGCCGCAGGTGAGTCGATCCCCACCCTACAACCTCGGGGCTCGGTCCCCCCAAAATAACCCTTGGTTGGGAGGGGGAAGGGGGGCTGTGACGGTGACGCCCCCCCCCCCCCTTTTTCCAGAACGGGCGCTCGGTCAGCAAGAGGGGGGTGAGCTGCCAATTCGGGCCAGACGTCACCAAAAGTTTTTTGGAGCGCAACCGCCTCGACTACATCATCCGGAGCCACGAGGTCAAGCCCGAGGGCTACGAGGTGGCCCACGATGGCAAGTGTGTCACCGTCTTCTCCGCGCCCAACTACTGGTGAGTGGCACTGGGGGGGCTGTGCCACCCCCCCCTCCAGCTCCGGGGGGACCCGCGGAGACCCCCGAGCTCCTCCCGGGATAGCGAGGGGCTGGGTGGCTGAGGGAAAGGCTGCGGGCGTGGAGTCCTTGGTTTTGGGAAGGGTTTTGGCACCGTTTCCCGCAGTTTTGTCCTCAAAAAAAGGGGCTGTTCTCGGCTGGGACTTCTTAATTGGGTTAAAAACCGGATTACGGATGTTGGGACCCCAGATTACGGATGTTGGGACCCCCAGATTACAGATGTTAGGACCCCCAGATTACGGATGTTAGGACCCCCGGATTATGGATGTTAGGACCCCATATTATGGATTTTAGGACCCCCGGATATTGGGTATTAGGACCCCCAGTTATGGGTATTAGGACCCCCGGATTATGGATGTTGGGACCCCATATTATGGATTTTAGGACCTCCAGATTATGGATATTAGGACCGCAGATTATGAATGTTATGAACCCCCGGATTTTGGATATTAGGACCCCTGGATTATGGATATCAGGACCCCTGGATTATGGATATCAGGACCCCTGGATTACGGATATTAGGATTGGGATGGGCTGCCCAGGGGGGTGGCGGAGTCCCCATCCCGTGTCCTCGTGTCCCTATTTTTTGGGGGTTTGGTTGGGTTTCGTGCCCCCCCCCCCCCCCCCAGCACCTCTCGGCCTCGCAGCCCCCCCTCTGCGGGGTCCTCTCGGTGTCCCCCAATTTCTGTGTCCCCCCCCCGCAGTGACCAGATGGGCAATATGGGCTCCTACATCCACCTGCGAGGCGGCGACCTGCGCCCTGACTTCCACCAGTTCACAGCAGTGGTGAGTTTTGGGGGGGGGCCCCAAATCTGAGACCCCCCCCGGTAACCAAAATTCCCCCAAAATCCCCCCGACCCCCTCCAAAATTTCCAGCCCCCCTCTCCCTCCTTTTCCCAGCTTGGGGTGATTTTTTTTTTTGGGGGGGGGGGGGGGGGGGATGCTCATGGGGGTCGTAAGCAGGCGGGGGGGGCGATGGGGGCACAGAAGGGTTTGTGGGCATGGGGGGGGCTTTGAGGGGCTGTGGGGGGGTCTAGAGGGAGCTATGGGGGGGGGGTCGGGGGGAATGGGGATCTATGGGGGGGGTTTGGGGGGAGTGGGAGGCTATGGGGGGGGCTTTGGGGGAAGTCGGGGGCTTGGGGGTGACTTTGGGGGGTGCAAAGGAGGGGTGGGATTTGGGGAAGGGGGGGGCAGTTTCAGGGGTGCCCCCCCTGGGCCCCCCAACCCCATTTTTTCTCCTTTTCCCCCCCCCCCAGCCTCACCCCAATGTCAAGCCCATGATGTACGCCAACACCCTGCTGCAGCTGGGCATGATGTGACCCCCCCGCGGCACCCAGGGGTGCCCCCCCTCACCCCCCCCGCCCCCACCGCACCTCCTCCTCCCCCCCCCAGGGCGTTTTTAATATATTGGAAGATTGTATTTATTTCTCCCCTCCCCCCCCCCACCTCCTCCCAGTGCTCCCAGTTTGGGGGCTGCGCTGGGGAGGGGGGGGTGGCACTTGGGGGGGGGGGGCTGCTGGGATCTCCTCCCTCCCCCCCCGGAGGGGGGCTGCTCCCCCTGATAAGCAATGGGGGGGGGGGGCCGTGCCCCCCGGCTGTGTGTGTCCCCCCCCCCCCGCCCCAGGCCGGGCGGTTTTACTGTCTGTAATTAAAGATGTTAAAATAAATAAAGTTATTATTGTAAAGCGGGGGAGGAGCCGCCTCAGTTTGGGGGGGGGGCACTGAGGGGGGGAGGGGGCTTCCCAAACATGGGGCAGCTTCTAGATCTTTCTCACAGAAACCACCCCTATGGCCCCCTGCCACCAAAACCTTGCCAATTAAACCCACGACACAGAGAAAATCAACAAATTCCGGTCCCATTGAGATTGGAAATACAAAATTCAATGAAATCTTTATTATTATTATTATTATTATTATTATCATTATCATTATCATTATCATTATCATTATTTAATAATAATAATTATTATTTATTTTTATTATTTTTTATTTATTTATTATCATTATTATTATCATTATCATTATCATTATTATTATTATTAAATTTGGAAACCCAAATTTGGAAGCCCTTTGCTATGGGCTGACTTCACTCACACGGTCAGGAACCAAATCTCAGCTGCTGCATTTTCTGGCCTGTGTGAAGCTGAGCACGAACGTCAGCCCTCAGACACTTGCAAAATGCGTCCAGCAACCCCAGGGAGAACAAAGATGTCCTTTGAAGGGGACCTCCAGGAAGAGCTCTCCTAGAAAAATAAATGACCAAGATCTCTGGAAGAGCAGGATTTTCCTCCAAAACGACGGCCTCTTCTCTGGATCAACGGAGCCAGCTGAAAAAGTGGGGTTAGAAAACCCAGGAAAGGAAGTTTTTTCAGGAGGTAAAGACTTCGTGGCTGGGTTATAAAACCGTGCTCCGTCTCCTATAGTTGCTGTCACATACAGTCAAGTGTTCCCCTCTCTCCATCCATGAGATTGCCCAAGATGTGCCTCAGCAGCCCAGCCGTGAGCTACCAGTGACCTCCCAAGCAGAGATCTTGAGGACTTTTTATTTCTAGGGTTGGTCACCGTGTAACGGGCAGGCTTCCTCCAAAGCTTTGCGTGTCACGTTGCGACTTTTCTTGTTTTAACCTCCCAGAATTGCGTCGCCACAGAGCAAAGAGCCTTTTTGGGGTCAACGTTTCCCCCAAGGGAAATACTCAGCTTTCCATTCCAAACATTCCTCACAGGTTGCCCAGCGAGGTTGTGAAGTCTTGCATTGTCTGGATTTAACCTGGCAAAACTGCAGCTGCTTGTCATAGAGAGCCCTTTTTGTGCCAGCATTCCCCCCCCACAGAGGATATTCTTGTATGTAATCCTGTTGCTTCAGTGTTTTTCTTTTAAGCCATTAGACCTTCATTTTTTTTTGTGGGTCTAGAATCAGAACATGCAGCAAATAGGAGGTGGAGTGGAGAATGGCAGGCAGGGTGCCACAACCCCGGCAGGTACCTGGGAACTTCGGGTGGCCTTTGGTGGGGTGCTTTACAAAGGGCACTGTGAAAATCAGGCACCAGCACCAGCAACTTGAGTCCATGTTCGGGCAGAAAAAAAAAAAAGAAAGGATTGCATAAGGAAGACGCACCTGCAAAAATGATTCAAGCTATAGGTGGTGAAGGAACAGCATTTCACCCACACAGCAAGAACCCAACAGCTTGCAGAAGGAAAAACTTCTCCTTTCTGTTCATCAAAATCAAACCAGCCAAGTGCTTCCCTTGTTTAATGTCTTCCTGCACCAAGTCCTAGTTAAGGGTTTCCATAATGCGGTTGCAGAATGGCTCCTCAGATAATTTTGCATCTGCAGGGGCTGCTCAGGGACCCCTCCTGGTCCTTGGCACGTGGGTGCTGCTTCATGCTGGCTGCGACACAGATTTCTTGCTGTCCCTGGCTGGCACCAGCATTACGGCACCTTCCACCACGGGCCTTGAGGAAGGCCATCAGAGGCATCTCAGCCACCAAGAAGGTGGTCAGGAAGGTGCTGCCTTGGCCAGTCCCTTCTGGGGTCCCATTTGCAGCCGTAGGCAGCCCTGAGGCCATGGGGGATCCCGTAAGCTGTCGTGATCCTTCCCTCCACTGAGCAGCAGAGGACAAAACAAAGCCCTGACCCAGAGAACCCCACTGGTATGGAGCCGACTTTTATCCCTGGTGGTTCCATGGGCTGTAGGATTTCTAATCGTAATTTCCTTCTGTCACTGAAACTGAGAGAAAACAAACACCAAGTATGAAAGGCAAGGGGCTATGGGGGACAAAGTTTTGACTCCAAATGCAGGGGCACGTGGTTTCTAACCATAAAGTAAGGTGAGAGGCAGACACCCCCAGCTGCAGACAGCTAATGGGAATGTCAGTTCTCTGGTCCAGAGACTCAGCTGTTGGATGCTGCTTCTCAGCAAGGTATTTAATGCCATTTCATCCACAGAATTGCAGAATCCTAAAGGACCCTAAAGATAATTTAACTCCAACCCCCCTGCCACAGACAGGGACATCTCCCATTCGATCAGGCTGCCCAAAGTCCCACCCAGCCTGGCCTTGAACACCTCCAGGGATGGGGCATCCACAGCTTCTCTGGCAACCTGGTCCAGTGCCATCTACCAGACTAACTTCTTACCAGGGGAATAAGCAAACAGTCCTAAGCAAATAAATGAATCAATAAAATCTTTTATAGAGCAAATCATTCCCGAATCAAGATTTAAGCGTTACCCATTTGTAAATGTGACAAAATCTTGCAATGCTTCTGTACTGAGCCTGTCTGGGAAGGACTTCTTTGTCTTCACAGCGGCTTCTATGGTGCTGTGTGTCCTTCTTCCACTTTTCCTTTGCTTAATAATTTTTATCTCAACGCACAACTTTGGTTGCTTTCCTTCTCTCCTCAGTGCCACGGGATGTGGTTGTGTGGTGCTTAGCTGCCTACCGGGGCTAACCAACAGCGTCACAGTACAGTGTTGCTCTTGCTGACCCAGCCGGAGGCTGCTCAGGAAGAACCGCTTGCTCCCTGCATGCTGCGATGATAAATATTTCCCCAGCTCTTTGTATCACCCCTAAAAAAGACTGGCACCCCACATGTGCATTCGGCATGCTTGTTCCCATTATATATTTTTGTCAGAGGAAGATATTTGCAGAGGGACTGTCCATGAGCAGTGGCCCAGATCTTGTTCTACGCTGCTGTCCCTTCTTTGGGGAATCCATTTCTTGTGGTTCCAGGGGAAGGACTGGAGCTCAGCCCAGCTCCTACAGCTCCCTCTCAGCTCTGTCCTGCAGGTTTGGGCAGTGGGGGGGGGGTTCACAGAGCAATGCTGTCATTTGTCCATGAAGTCTACAGTAAAGGTGGCGTAGTGATGAATGCACCTTCCAAGGACCACTCGCTGGAATGGAGCTGGTCTTAACGAGATAGGATTTAGTAGCTTAGTGGGTAGTATTGGTGATAGGAAGACGGTTGGACTAGGTGATCTTGATCTTGAAAGGTTGTCCTTTCCAACCCTATGTTTCTACGATTCTACGATTCTGTGACAACCTTGGAGAAGTTGTCAGGATGTCCTATTCCTAGCAGGGCACTGGATAACTAAACCCAGTCCCAGAGAGCTTGAGTAGATATTCTCGCCGATACTGGAGGTATTTGTGATCACAGAATCACAGAATCACAGAATTTCTAGGTTGGAAGAGACCTCAAGATTGTTGAGTCCAACCTCTGACCTAACGCTAACAGTCCCCACTAAACCATATCAATATCCCTAAGCTCTACAAATCTGGCTAATATTCCTCCCTGGGTAACATGCTGATTGCCATGGCATTCTCCCTGTCCAGAGGCTTGTTCTGTGCACATGGTCTGTTTATGAGCTGGTCGCTCACACGCCCTACACAGTCAGCACAGGGACATGAGGTCCTCCGCATCCTACCCTGCTGTGGAACGAAGGGAGGTGTGCCCATGGTCCCCTGCCGAGGCCTTCCCACCTGTCTGAGGACCTGGGGATCTAGCCCAGGTGGAGATACTTCCAGGCAAGACTTCTGGAGTTAGGTTCGCTGAATCCTAACCTTATGGCAGGAGAGGGAAACCGAAGAGGCCTGATTCGCCTGCCCATCCATGGATTTCCACTGTAGTACTGAGTCTCCCAGACAAACAGCTGTGAGAACCCCCCCTTGTGATTTGGGTCTCTTGTTGCGTTTTTCAGAAGTAGTCCTAAAATGAAGTATTAAATGACCTCAGACACAAGGAGTGGCCCTGTGCCACCCCAGAGAGACCCGGGCCTTGCAGGCAGAGTGCCTGGTGCTCTGTGTGATGAGGGGTTGGGGAGACGGCAAGAGATGGGGGACGGCACCTCCGAGCTGGGCTATTTGAGCACAGTCCTGTGCTTCTTTCTGAGGAGAGCTCCAGACCCTCTTCCCATGCAGATGTTTAACTGCTGCTTAAAAATCCAGGGCTGCACAGCACTGACCTCTGTTTGGCTACGTGTTGGGATTCCTGACAACGTGGCCTCCTGTGGGATGCTTCCCCTCAGGAGGCACGAAGGAGGGAGCCGAGTCTCCACCTCCCCAGCCTGTTTCTTCAAGCCCCAGTGCCAGGCTTGCAGTGGGGAAGAGGGACAGGGGCTGAGCTCCTACTCCTCCCTCCATTCCTGCACCAAGAGAGAAGGAGATCTGCAGCCCCCGCTGCCAGCCTGGCACTTGCGCTGCCTGCAGGTAAGAGCCAAGCAGAATCCTGCCCTGGATAACGGTGCTCAATCCACCGGGGGTGCCCACAAGCTAAGACCCTCTGTAAAGCCATGATTGTGGCTGAGCACAGAGAGAAGGGGCACACGGGGTCATCACAGGGCTGACAGGCTGCAGTGTGGTGCAGTGCATCCGTCCTTCCTGGGAGAGTGAGTGCTCATCACCTCCTCATCGGTGTGCAAGGGAGATGCTTGCCTGGGCAGGCGGCAGAGTCCTGCTGAAGGTCAGTGAACACCTCTTCCTCCTGCAGCCGGCGGGTCAAAAGCAGCAGGAGGAGACATTGACTTGGAGGAAGTTTTAAAGGTATTTTCCTCACCCTTTCTTGCTGCGTCTTGTCTGATCCAGGATTGCACTGACTTGTGGTTAACGACTCATTAAAAACTCAAGCAGTGCAAAATGTCCAGCGAACGGGACAGAGCTGGGAGCTGACAGTGCAGGAGCGGTCCTGTGTTAAAGCCTGGGTCAGACCTTGTTTGAAGAAGCCAGGGTAATATCCCACTGTTCTCACTGAGATCAAGACCACCCCACACATGCCATCCCTGTTAGGGGGGCACCTTGAAACAACACAGCTCTAGGAAGGTATCCCTACAGTTCCAAGGCCATCACATCAAATGGCATCTCCCCCAATTTCCAGCACCACCAATGTCTCTAGGCATCCCCGGAGCTGCACCTCCTGGAGCACGAGCACCCCTGGAGCAGTACGGGTCACACCCTCTGAAGGTAAAAGACTGATGTGATCAGACATTGCAAGAAATGTCTGTCCCCATCTAGGAGAAAAAGACACATACGTGAATGGTGGACATCCAGAGGCAGGTGAGACAAGTTTCCCCTTAAGATACAGCTCGGTTGACTCTCCTAGAGTCCTGTGGGAGTGCTGAACGTGCTGCTCTTCCCTTAACCATGCCCAGATCTGCTAATGAGATGAAAGACGCTTTCATTACAGCTCAGGATAAATCAGGCGACTACCCTTGTCCTCTCCATCAAGACCCATGGTTAGCTACAAGTGGGTGCAGATCCTAGGAGAGAACAAGGTCAAAACATCTCGGGAGAGAGCGGGAGGGAGGGTGAGCTGTCTGCCTGAGGTGTCTGCAGGTAGGTTCATCCCTCTCAGTCCATGCAAAGCCCTTGGAGCTGCAGCCCATGGTGGCCAGGGTTCAATTCTGCTCCTCCCTGGATGAATGCCAGTAAGAAATCCTCACTTCTCCCTTGTGTGCAGTGTGCCCTAAGCCTGCTGAGGAACTAATGCCACTTCTGTTCTCTTCTTTCTTTTCCAGCTGCAATCAGTGCTGCTGCACACCGATAGGCCAGTGTACTCCTTTAGCTAATGCAGCACAACCCTTGAAGGCAAGCAGCAGTGGAGAACAAAAAGGCATGCTGTGCTCGGCATAGGACTGAGAGTGCAGAGAGAAATTCAGCCTTAAAAGGGGAATGCTCAAAATCTTCACCACTGCCGTCCTCACACCAAGATACAGCTGCTGCTGTTAAAATATTGCTCTTCTTGTGCTCTTCTCAGACAAAGCACAAATGAGAAGGGAGAATCAAACCGTTCCAACAGGGTTTGCTTTTATTGGGTTTTCCTACTTTCCTAAACTCCAGGCTGTGCTGTTTGTGCTGTTTCTCCTCATGCACGTGGTGACCCTAGTTGGAAATATTATGATAATGTTTGTTATCAGGCTGAATCAGCAGCTGCACGTGCCCATGTATTTTTTCCTAAGTGCTCTGTCCTTCTCAGAAATCTGTTATACCTTCTCCATCATCCCAAAGATGCTGTCCGGATTAGTGCTGGGAACTAGAACCATTTCTTTCCTGGGCTGCGCTGCACAGATGCATTTCTCCTTCATGTTTGGATTCACGCACTCTTTCCTCCTGACGGTGATGGGATATGACCGGTACGTGGCGATCTGTCAGCCCTTGCATTACAGCACCGTGATGACCTCCCGAGCCTGTACCCAGCTGGTGGCTGCCTCATGGGCAGGGGGTGGTCTCCTGGGGCTGCTGGTGACCAGCGCTGTGTTCCAGTTACCGTTCTGCCAGTCCCACCGCATTGACCACTTCTTCTGCCATGTGCCCCCCATACTCCAGCTGGCTTGTGCTGGTGGCGAGGTGGTTGGCACTGTAGTTGGCATCTTTTGCATTACTGCCTTGTTGGGATGCTTTCTGTTCATCCTTCTCTCCTACGCCTTTATCCTTGGCTGGATCCTGCAGATGCCATCAGCCAAGGGGAGGCACAAAGCTTTCTCCGCCTGTGCCTCCCACATCACCGTAGTGGTGGTGCACTATGGCTGTGCCTCTGTCATCTATTTGAAACACCAGTCACCCCGTGCTGCAGGAGCTAGTGTTCTGATTGATGTGTCTTACACTGTCTTCACCCCCTTCCTGAGCCCCATCATTTTTAGTCTGCGAAACAAAGATATAAAAAATGCCTTTTGGAAATCTCTGAAGAAAGTATTTGTCCAGGATCTAGTTTCAGTTACAGGAGTGATTATTGCTAATTTTTATTTATTTATTTTTCCTTTGGTAGTTCCTTGCTGCTTTTGAAAGAATAGCCATACTTTTTTTTCCAGGCAAATGATTCATTCCTGCAGACGTGACACCTTTTGCACTCACTGGGCATCACAGGCTGCACTGCAAGGCTTGGCTGGAGCACCTAGGTGTAACTTTTAATGCTGAAAATTCAGCGTCATGCAGAAGCAAGAGTGGACAAAGCTCTCAACACTCCCAGAGGAGACACGAGCCACTTCTTGAGGAGCAGCAGGTGACTGTCTGAGACCTGGTGCAGTAGGCTCTTGTCCCCACCATAGGCACTCTGACTGATCCTCTAAGTATGACTTTGTCTCTTCTGGTGCTGACTGTGAAGCTGGCCTGAGAAGGCTTTGGACTGATTCCCTTTTGTCTTGTTCAGCTTTTGACAATTTGCAAACTCAAAAGTGCTTGCTTGAAGACAAACACGTTTTACTATTCTGCTGTTTTGAAAAACTCACTTCTCTAAGGAATTTAGATGTGGATTTAAAAAGGTAGTTTTAGAGTATAAGGATTTTGTTTGAGATAAAAATATTTATATATTTATTTATTTCTCCAGGTATTTGCACTCCTGTTTATGCAAAAACAATCAAGCATTTAAACAGTTTTCCTACATCTGGATAGGTGCAAAATCATAAAATACCTCGTTTTTTCTGAACACTGATTTTCAGGCATAATTTCTCCCCCCATGACATACGTGTAACTTCAGCAGGACTGTGTTCTCTCCCAGGGCTACAGACACAAGACAGGGAGATCTCTGAATCCACTTGCTTTAATTAATAGCTTTGTAATAAGTAATTAACCTACCAGTGCTCTTCTGTACTCAGAGTGAAAAATGAAGGAAGTGTTACTCAGTAGTAGCACATTTGTGCATGATTGTTACTGCAAGTGAGAGGACACCACTTGAATGTGCTTTCAACAGAACTAAGGAAAACAAACAAACAAACAAACAAACAAATACTGGGTAAAAGTCATTGTACTTTGCACAGACCAGTAGATATATTTGTTGGCCCAGCCACAGCTTGAGGAACAGGCAGACTTCCAGGGTCTAACATCCAGGATATGAAACACTACACTGATTTCATAGGGACCAAGACAATGATGTACAAAAAGAAATGCACAGAAAGATGTCAGGAAGGTTGTGTGGGGTTGTTGTCTCCCCATTTCATCCCATCAGTGCACAGGAACCCTTGGTGAGACAGATCTCAGAAGGGAAGGATAAGAAAGAGAGAAAAACCCATCAAAGTAGCCTGATACCGACAGGCAGTGAGCATAGTCAGGAGAAGAGGAGCTTTGGACAGGGGTGTGCCAGTGCTGCCCTGGAAAATTCAGCCTGCTTTGTGCAAATCTGACAGGACTCTGTTTAAAAAGAAAGTCCAAGAGCCTGCTGAGCTCAGATCTGAAGGATAGGTCTGCCCTTGGCCTTTTGGACAGGTGGACAGGGGCTGGAGCATGGGGAGGTAGGAGTAGGGCTCTGGCCATGTTGGCACGTTCTACTTTGTGCCTGGCTGATTGCATGCCAGAGCTTGGCCATGTCACTGCTTATAGCTGGCTTTAAAACGTCAAGCTCAGCAGAACCACCTGAAGAACCCCCTGAGAAACAGACATTACCAGCTAGAGTTCCCATTGCACCAGGCCTCTGCTGGAGCAGCCACCAGTGCCCCTGTGCTGCTTGTGCCTGTGCTTCCTAGCAGAGATGAAAGGTGATTCAGACGGAAATATTTATCCTTTACATCCATAGAAATAAACGTGGCATAGCACATGTTGGTAGTTTTTGTTGTAGTTTGATTTTTTATTTCTTTGTTATTTGTTTTTTAAACAGCTTTCTACTTTGGTTTCTGCCTGCACAGAAATCCAGTGCAAGGCACAGGTTGGTCAATCTAGCTCTAAACAGGCACCGACTGTCTTTGTATTGCATTTTATATGGACTTTAGGACTATAAAACTCACATCCTCCCTTCTTAACACTGGCATTGCTGCAAAGGGCAGACACTGATGGCAGTGGTGGGCACTCAGACACACATCTCATTTACCCTTGGGACCAAACAGCTACAGCTTGGCCCTGGGAGAGATCTGCCCTCGAAGCAGGGACCAAGATGCTGTCCTTGTTTCTGGTACTGTCCTTTTCCTGTAACATCGAATTTCATATCCATCTCATAGTCCATTTCCTACTTCATCAAGTAAAGTTTCATCCTAATTTTGAGATTTGCTTTAATTCACTATAATTATTGTGGAAGGTGCTGTTCTGGACATACCTTAGCATTTGGCCTTCTGTTTCTCTGGCCACCTACAACCATTTTCTTGCTTATGGATGCCTATTTACAGCTTCCTGAAAATGGAAATTTTCCTGGTCTTTGCATGGTGATATGCCAATCACAAGGCATTCTATGATTGTTTTCTGAAATTCTTTCACCAAAGAAAAGCCTGGACTTCAGAAAGACCTTTCACACTGTTCCCCTATCAAATTCAAAAGAGAAATGTGGCTATACTGGAACAAGCCCCATGTAGGGCCACCAAGGTGATTGAGGGACTGGAGCACCTCTCCTATGAGGAGGAGAGGCTGAGGGAGTGGGGGCTGCTCAGACTGGAGAAAAGGAGGCTCCTATCAATGTCCTTAAATACCTGAAGAGAGTGCAGAGAACACAGATTCCAGGCTCTTTTCATTGGTGCCCAGTGCCTGGAGAAGAGGCACTGGGCACAAACTGCAACAAAAGAGGTTCTGTGTATATGTCAGGAAGTGTTTCTGTGCTGTGTGGGTAGTGGAGTACTGCAACAGGTTACCCAGAGAGGTGCTGGAGTCTCCTCCTGGGAGATCTTCAAAAGCCGTGCGGACATGGTCCGGGGAAACCTGCTCTAGGTGCTGGTGCTAGAGCAGCAGGGTTGGACCAGATGACCTCCAGAGGTCCCTTCCAACCTCAACCATTCTGTGGCTCTGTCATTCTGTGAAAACAGATGAGGAAGCTGCCTCCTTTTAACACTTGCAAGATCCAGTGGGGTAGGTGGTCTCTGATGTGGCAGCAGATTCCCCTGTGTTATTTACAGCCATTTGCATGGGCATCTCAGTATTCTCGGGGAGGAAGGAGAGACTGTCCAGCATGAAGAGGCAGAGCAAAACATCAGATAAAACCTTTAGACTTCTTCCACCCACGTCTTTTATGTCCCATGCTCAAATCTTATTGAGCGACTAACATACCTTCTTGGGTGGAAAGGACTTCTCACCCAAGACCACAGCCTCAAAAGCCAACTTCTGTCCCACACAGGAGCATGTCAAGGACTCGCTGTCCTCCAGGTGCTGCTGTGGAAGTAGGAAGGGCACTGCAGAAGGGGAGCTACCCTCCATATTTAGAGGGATGTACCAGAGGACCTGCTTCTGTGCGTTATCCTGCCTCTTATCCATGTCAGGGCTGTTCCAGTCTTCACTAACACTTCTCTAATCTGGATTCCGCATAATGAAATACAGCAGTGAAAAGGTCTCTGTTTCTTTACCTTAGACTCTTCCTGCATCTTCCTCGCCCCAGCCCTGCACATGGACACATTTGTACCTACAACTCGTCCTGCTCGGGCAGAGCTTTAGAGGCATTTGCTTTGGGCTGCAAGGAGGCACCAGGAGGCTGGGTGTCTGTCACTATCTGCCCATGTGAAAAATCACTTTCCATCTTTTTTACAAACTACCTTTGATTACTAAAAGGATGCAATGAGGTCTCTCTCCTCTCGTCACCTCGCCTCATCTTGCCTCTCCTCTCCTCTTCCCACCTCTAAAACATTTCCAGTACTGTTATTCCCCATGGAAAGTGGCCTTCCATGGAGACAATTTGTACCTCATGTACCATTGAGGAATGCACCTTACATTTTATTCAGCTATACCATGTTTTCTCCTTGTTCATTCACAGCCAAGAGAAATCCTTCTGTGTGCAGGTAGTTCTCTAAGTAAGGTAAGAACAGGCATATAGAGCTGTAACTCTCAGCTATGGACTGCAGTAGAAAATGCACAGATGTGAGAGAGTTCTCTGAGTTGCAGGTGGATGATAAAAGTGGGGTGAAGGGGTGGCTAAAGAGTGCCCATACATTGTCCAGTGGCGAGGGTCCTCCTTTTCCTCCACATTCAGAATTCAGCAGGAGATACTATGAATCAATAACAATTATAGAAAGCTGGTATTGCTTATTCTTTAAGTTGTAAAATAAAGATATTTAACAAAGACAGAGAAGTGTTTTTGTTTATTTGTTTGCTTGTTTTGGTTTTGGTTTGTATATGCATTGATATCTTCCCTTTTTAGCTACTCTCCTGATATTTCTCCAATTGGCCACACAGGACTTGAAGGCAATTATGGGCAGAGTCGTAGCTAATTAGGACTTTTTTTTTTTTTTTTTTTTTTTTTTTTTTTGTGTGTGTGTGTGTTTTAATAAGCACTCTGGTGCAATTGTTAAGATACTGACAGCCTTCATCTCCAGAGACAGCTTTTGGCTAAACAGGAAACTCATGACTGAGCTCCAGTGCAAAAGGGCAATCTATAGGAGGTGGATGCAGGGAACAGCTGAAAAAGAGGAACTGAGAACCACTGTTTGAGCACAGAATTTGGAAAGCCAAAGCTCTCCTAGAGCTGGCACTTGCAAAGGACATCCATGGTGTGCATATGAGCTGCTAGTGTTTCTTTTACAGTAAAAGAGGAAACAAAGAAAATGTGGGTGCACTGCTAGATGGGATGCAGAATGTAGCAGGGGTAGATGCAGATAGGTCAGTCTTTACCAGCCAGGTCCTTTAGGCTTTTGTTCTTACACAGAAGACTCAAGGAAGAGAAAAATGCAGTGGATGAGGATCAATTCAGGGGCTACTTGAGCACTCAGCCATGAGGAGACCATGGTCTGGAAGGGCTGCATCCAAGGGTGATATAAGAACAGATCAATGACACACAGACCATTCTGTACCATCTTGGAAAGCTCATGGAGATCAGGAGAACCATCTGTTCATTGCCAAAAATGGGCACACATGATACTGCTAGGGGAAACCTGGGCAGTATCAAAATGGACTACAGAGCTCTGAGGGCAGTAGTCAAGTGCACAGGGACCCAGGTGGTATTCCCCTCAATCTTGACGGTGAGGGGAAAGGTGTGAAAAGGACGGCACTGGTAGGACAGCTCAACAATTGGCTGCTGAACTGGTATTGATGACAACTGGATCCAGTTTGAGGACCGGTGTCTGCCATGGAGAGATGGGGTGCATCTTTTCTAAGCAGGGCAAAGACATTTTTGCCAATAGAATGGATGGCAAGGGAAGACTTTTAAGACCTCTTAAGGAAGACTTTAAACTATGAAAAATAGAGGAGAGAGAGGGCAACCAGTAGCTGTGTGAAGGAACAATGCACAGGGCTGGGGTGATGTGATGGGGAGGGATCACAGGGTCAACAAAATTGGGATGAAGGGGGGGGGTGTGCTGGATCTGGCTGGGATGGAGTCAGCTTTTCCCTGCAGCAGCCCATACAGTGCTGTGCTCTGCACTTGTAGCTAAAACAGCCCTGCTATCACAGATACCACACCAGTGTTTTGTCTATTTCAGAGCAGTGCTGGCACAGCATTAAAACTCTCCAAAATCCCCCAAAGCCAGTAGGCTGAGGGTGGTCGGGAAGCGGAGAGGGGACATCACCAGGGCAGCCAAACCAACCAAAGGGATATTCCATTCCATATGATGTTGCACTCAGCAATAAAGGGTGGGAAATGGTAAGGAGAAGGGGTGGATTGGGGCTGGGAGGAATCTGGAGGAATCTGTCCTCCCAGACAACTGTTACATACATCGGAGCCCTGCTTCTCAAGACATGGCCAAACATTGCTTGTTGATGGGAAGTAGAGAATATGTTTCTTTCTCTTACTTTTCCCTTTAATTAAATTATCCTTATATCAACCTGTGAGCTTTTTTCTTTCCATCATACATTGTTCTGCCCCTCTTCTTTTGAGGAGAGGAAGTGAGAGTGGTTGTGGTGGAGTTTAGCTGCACAGCAAGGTAAAACCACCACAGTCCTTTTAGGTGCCCAACATGGTGCTCAAAGGGTTGAGATAACAGTAGATTTGACCAGAGCACTTCAGAGGGAATTTACAGTTATCATACTTAGTTAACAGTAGTCACAATTTTGTCTGCTTTGCACTTAATATTTTTCTGTGATCCTGTTTTTTATGGTCCATAACATGTACTTCCTTTTACTATGTATGAGATCTGAGAGTTTGCTAAGGCTGTGTGTGTTTTTTCAGATCACTGTGCTTGAGCCTAATATTGCATTTGGGCCTTGAATTTGCTATCTTCCCTGTACTTTGGTACTGTCCCTTGGAGAATATTGGAGAATATGCTTAGCCATAAGACTGGGAGAAAAAAGGAGGACGGACAGAAGTTCAGAGGGATGGCATTTGTCTTCCCAAGAAACCCCAAGGTTTGAGCAGCCCTACTTTCCTGGAAGTGGCTGAGCACCTGCTTGCCAATGGGAAGTAGTGAATGGAGTCCTTCTTTTGCTTTGCTTGCATGTGCATCTTTGGCTTTTCCTAGAATGTTATATTTATCTCGATCCATAAGCTTTCTCATCGTTGCCCTTCTGATTCCCATCGCCATCCTGCTGGGACAGGGTGGGCAAGTGGCTATGCAGTGCTGAGCTGCTCACCTGCCCAGCCCAGAAGCGTGTCACAGTGGAACCCTTTGTGACCTCCCTTGATGACGCCCCCATCTGCTACCAAATATGCAGCTGTGACCCAGACCCTCAGTGTCCGTGCAGGACAGTGACGGGACAGGGCAGGAGCACAGAGCCTTTAAGGAGTCTAAGTGCACAGCCCACGTCCCAAAATGCGGTTCCGACGCTGCCGCCACTGGAGAAGACACCGTGTTGTCCTGGGGAGGTATCCTTGCAACCATCGCTTCATTCCTCCATGCCGCAGGGCGGTAAGGAGAATCCAGTCCTGCTCCAGGACGAACTGGCAGGAGACCTGGTCTCCTGAGGAGAGCAGATTTCCGCTGCACTCCTTGGATTTCCTGCCACCGAATCCCAGTGAGTGAGCATCCCGTGGGGTTGGGAAGGTTGGGGCCAGGCAAGCATCCCTGCTTGAAGCCAGGATGTCTTTCCTGGCACGGCAGCAGCGGGATCCTGTGGGTGGGGGGCAGAATGGCACCTGGATGCTGGGGGTGCTGGGAGCCCAACCCAGCATGGCCTCGCCCCGGGTTGGGAGGGAGCTTAGAGGGGGCCTAGATCCTGCTGCCTCAGCACCCTCAGAGTATAGAATTTGTTGCTAATTGAATACCTAATTGAAATCTACCCTCCGTGAGGTTAAATCTGTTAGGCCTTGTCCTGTCACAGCACTCCTGATAAAGAGTCCCTCCCCAGCTATCCTGTCGGCCAGGCCCTCCTCCAGGTACAGGAAGGCCGCTCTAAGGGCCCCCTGGAGCCTCCTCTTCTCCAGGCTGAAGAAGCCCAGCTCTCTCAGCCTGTCCTAGGGGAGGTGCTGCAGGCCTCTGATCAGCATCAGGGCCTCCTCTGGACCTGCTCCAGCAGGTCCGTGTGTCTCTCATGCTGGGGGCCCTTCCTCTCCTCGCTCCTGCCTTCAGCCCCTCACTGCAGCACTCCTCGCTCTTCTCCATTGCTAGATGCCTGGTTATGGGATTTTGGCAAAGAGGAAGCCAAGAACTTCATCCAGATTTTTGTCAGCACAAAGAAGGTAAGGGCAGCCACTTCTGTCGTGGCTGTGCTGGTGTGTCCTGACAGGGCCCTGGCCCTGCTGCCAGGCAGCAGGAGCGCTGCTGGCTGGGCAGAGCTGCTGCCCTCTGTGTGTCTCAGACAGCACTGCACGTCGCAGCACTCCGGTGCTGTGGGCTCTGGTTCTCCCCCCTCACGCTCCCCGTGGTTCTCTTTGTGGCTGCCAGGATGAGGAAAAGAAAATGAAGTTCCTGGAGAGCATCTGCACCATGTGCAGAGACTGTTCCTTGTTGGAGGACATGGATGCCTTCTGCCGCGAAATGGAGCTGGCAGAGAACATCAAGGTGAGGGGACGCATGGCGGGTTGGGGAAGGGGCAAGGCCCCTTGAGCGCCAGCCCCCTGTGAGGCTGGGGCAGGGGGAGGTGGAGACAAACCATGCACAGACACCAAGCTGCCCAAGGCAGGACTGGGTGTGCTGCTGGGCCTTCAGCAGCAGGCACGGGGGGCTGGTGTCTGCCACGTCCCATCCTGGTTGTGCTTTGCAGGTTTTGCTGGAAGAGGAGCCCACAGACAGTTTGCACACAGCGTTTCGAATGAAAGCCATGCTAACTATTGCTACGCTCAGGTACCTGCTAAGCCCCTACTTTGGCCAGCACATCCCTGGGCAATGTCCTGGTGGCCCTGAAGCTGACAGGAAGGTTTCCCATCCCTCGCAGGGATGCCTGTCCATGGGAAGACATGTCCTCCCAGGGACATGCCTGTCCTCCCATGGATGCCTGTCCTCCTTCCCTAAGCCTTGAGGCACCACTCCAGCACCAGCGTCCAACAAGCTCCTATCTCCCTTCTTAGCGCCACAGTGGAGTCAGCACTGGATGGCAAAAAGGAGAGTCTCCTGCATGCCTGCTTCAAGAGCGTCTTCTTTCTGCCTCCCTATTTGGACATGTCAGCGGCAGAAAAAGATCTCTACACCAAGGTATGTGCTGGGTGAGGTAGCGACACCCCCAGTCCCGCTGGGCTGCTGCCATGCTCCCACGTGCTGAGGCAACTGGACAACGAATGCAGGGCCGGGGCCCAGATTTGCTTTCCCAGCCTAATCTCTTCTTCCCCTTCCCCTTCTCTGGCCTGATCCAGGAGGTCTCCACACAGAAGTTGTTTAGCCCCAAAGTCACCCCCGGGCTCTGTGAGGTGGTGCATGTGTCCTCCCTTGCTGCTGGAGGTTCAGTCAGCTCCTGGGGGTGAGAAGGAGCTCAGAAATGCTTCTCTGATCCTCTGTCCTCCTTGCAGACCATGAACGCCATGGAAATCATGCTGCAGGCCTTTGTACGCAACTGTCCAATCTCCAGTGTCGGCAAGGAGTTGCAGAATATTTTGCAGGTCTGGCATTTGCAAAGAGTCGGTTTCCCAGGAGTGGTTCCACAGCTGGGGGGGTAACGAATGTCCATGCTGCAGTGGATGGCCCACCCCTAGTGCTAGGACTGAGCATACTGCAGGCAGGCGCCCACCTCCTTTGGGGAAGCCCACCAAGTTCTTCTGGGAGCCTGGCATCCCCTGGCTGTGGTCAAAGACCCTTTCCCCTCTGAAGAATCCTCTCATGTCACAGCAAAACCTTGCCCATGGCACTTCTGGGCCAGCCCCTGCAGACCCCAAGAGATCACCGTGTGCCAAAGCAGTGGGAGAATTTTAGCCCACTCCTTGGGCACCACAGTGGCGGCAGCTGGAGCTGCTCTCCTCCGTTCCCCCAGTCCCTCCAGTCTTCTCTTGCCAGGTGTGAATGGGGCAGAGATCCCCAGGGACATGCCCATCCTGCACGGGAGCGTGGCCCTGATGCCCTGATCTCCTGGCTGCCCAGTGGCTGTATCCCTGCCCCATTGCGGACCCCTGGTTCAAGCCACAGAAGCCAGCCTTCATGGAGGGGGGACAGAGGGCCGCGTTCTGGGGGAGGGCGCAGGAAGGAGCTGAGGCTGCGCTGGCAGGTGGCATCTGCCTGTCTGCTTGACCACAAAGTTGGCTGGTGGATCTGTGGCAAGCCTGCAAGGGCAGGAACGCAGGGGCAGGAGCCCTGCTGAGGGCTTTGCTCCACCTTGGGGGAAGCTTTGATGGACGGCGTGAGCACAGCCAGGGGTTCAGCAGTGCTGCTTCTGCTGGAGAAGGCATCAGCTCCAAGGGCAGACCAGCAGCTTCTCTGCTCACAGGCGCTGCTGCACTATGCCAACTCCCATAACACAGCTGTGCGCAAGATTGCCCTGCAGAAGATTGAGAGGATGAGTGATTTCCTGGTCACATATTTGGGGAAGGTAAGATGCCAGGAACCCTTCAGCCAGCCTGTCTCCCCTTCCCTACATTCCAGAGCATCCTGCAGCTTGGGGGTGCCTGTGCAGCAAGACCGGGCACAGGTGGGGGCCTCAGCAGAGCTCTGCCCTGAAGAAAGGGTCTTTGTCCCTCCTTTGCCCTTGCTCTTCCTTCCCCAGGTCCTGCTCTCTGCCTCCACTTAACCCTTCTCTCCTCCCTCCCTCGCCCAGACCTTGTTCACTGCTAGAAAATGCAAGGGCAGCCCTGGCACCCACAAAGAGGTCCACATCCCCATCCTGGGACAGCTGCTGGGCCACCTCTTCATTTTCAGCGGTGGCAAAGATACCACCAGAATCAGAGCTTTGGATGCTCTTTATCACTTCTACGCATTCCTCACAGAAGGAAGAGGTAAGAAGGTGTGGTGGGCAGCGTCCGTCTGCACACAAACATCTACTGATTTGCCTACTTGTTCTCCCTGAGTATTGTGAAGGATCGTTTTTGTGCTTGGTGGAGGCTGCCCACGGAATTCTGCCAGGTTCCCTGGCCTCCTCTGCTCCTCACAGCAGCTTCCCGCAGCATTCTGGCTATCGTTTTCCACAGAAGCTAGACGCTCACCTGCCGTCCAGGAGCAGTTCTCTGCTGCTGTCCTTCCCAACCCTCCCCAGATCACCTACCACGCTGTTTTGTGGTGTCCCCCAGTCTAAGCCATCGATCGATGAGCACTTCCCAAATGGCATCTTCCCCGAGGAGTGAACAGCAGAGCCAGCCGTGCATCACCAGGGATGGTGACGCCCTCCAGAATGCTCCCTGACTGTTTGCTCCCTGCCGTCTTAAAGGCAGGTGTCAGGGGGCTTCCTGCACATCCTGACCCCGAGCAGAAGGGGGTCTGTGACACGCTGCTACCCCCACGGCACCCAACGCCATTGCTTCTCCTCCTTCTGCATCATCCCTGAGGTCCCTCTTGCTCCCAGCACTCCTCACCTTGTGCTTTACATCCCTGCCCACCATTCTCCTCGCCGTGGGTCTGAGCCTCCCTCCTCAGACATTCCTAGTGAAAGTGCTTTTCACCATTTGGCAAGCTTGTTGGCAAAGATGCTCTTCCTTACTGACTCTTTGGTGTTTCTCCCTGTTTAGAATGCATATTGAGAGAGGACATGCTATATTATGCAGTGAGACACAAGAAATTGGAGTATGCAAAACTTCCATTTTCTATAACATCAACTCCGTGTGAAATTGCCAAGGTAATGAGCTCTGGCCTTGCTGGGGATCTTGTCCGCAGCATCAGCAGGCATCTCGTGTGAGCAAAGGGGTCCAGAACCGGTGGGGCTGGCACGGCCTCACTCGCCCTGCTGAGAGGGTTCCTCTTGTCCCCAGGCTGGGGCTATGCGAAGGCTGCTCCCCTGTGTCCCGGCAGCAGCTCCAGCCCTCCTGGCCACCAGCAAGCCCTGGTTACCTGCAGGGCCAGCACTCTGGCCCCATATGCCCCATCCTCACCCCTTCCCCCGAGGGCCCTCTCTCCAGAGCTGCCCTTGCTGCTCAGCTAGGCAGCACCCTTGGGACACTCAGTGAGGCATGTCTTCGCTCCTCCTTCTTCCCACAGGGGTTTGGAGGACATCTCTTCCCTGATGAGAGGCTGGACATCATCCTCACAGCCCTTGAAGCTTTACAAGACTCCAGCATCCATGACAAGCAGGGGGCCTGCAGCGTGCTGGACGCAGCCTTGGAGGACCCTGACTACTGGCTGACAGATGTAAGTGGCCTGTGGCCATGGCCCTGCCCTTGAGCTCTTCCAGGCGTGGTTCCTCTCTCCGTCCCTGCCTCCCTCCCTGCCTCCCTCGCACATCGGGGTCTCTTGGGCTCCAGAAGCCACCTGAAGCCAGCAGAGAGCAATGGAAGGGGCCAAAGTTTGAGTGGCAGCTGTGGCAATGGCTGCGGTCTGCTGGCAACACCATTCCCACTTTGTCCCCCAAGGTGCCAAAGACCATGGAGTGCATCAGGAGAAACCTGGGCAGCATCCACACGGCATCGGCGCGGCAGTGCCTGGACTCCCTGCTTCTCGAGCTGACCAACATGATGTCCAGGGAAGAAGCCAAGAACTTGCTGCAGTTCTCTCTGCCACGTGACAGGTCCTGGCCTTAACATCCTTGAGGGCTTGTTCCGCGTCGGGAGATGCACCTGGAGACTCTCTGCTTGCCACACCAATGGCAAAGAGCAGGACATCCCCAAGGAGCACAGCCCTCCTTCCCACCAATGTGTTCCAGCCCTACTGGGCCAGCCAGGGCTGCAGCAGCCCAGCTGTCCAAGACAGCCCAGAGTCCCCCAGCCCCCAGGGAACACCAGCTCAGCCCCCTCCTGCCTGCCCAGGCTGGGCCCTCAGTGCTCCCCAAGTCACAGGGGCTGCAGGACAGCCTGGGTCCTCTGGGGCTGGCCCAGTTTGTGGCCCTGCGGCTGAGGCAGCCTCACTGACAGAGTATTCTGGGCTTGCAGCACTGACCTGGCCATGTGGGAGGTGATCCTGGCCATGCCAAAGACCTTGGAGAAGATTTTAAACATCATCATGGAAGACTTGCCGCTGCGCAACTGGTGCACCGCAGTCACCGAAGACACCTGCATCCGTCGCTTGGCTGTGAGTTCCCAGATGAAACCTTGCTCCCAGCAGGGCTACGTGTGCCCCTTCAGGCACACAGGCACAGCCCTGTGCCCATCTACCCCCAAACTGCCAGCTCCCGCAGGACGTACGGACACATGGTCCCTGGGGCCGGCAAGCCCCTGTAGCTCCCCGCGCCTGGTGCCTCTTTGGTGCCAGCTGGCGCTGCCCCATCCCTGCCCAAAGGTGGGAGAAGAAGAGGCTGCAGGGAGCCCTGCAGGCCCTGCCAGGCTCTCACTGCTCTTTCTTGCAGATGCTGGCCCAGAATCACATTTCTGAGGAGGACTTTGTTAACCCAGTGCACCTCCAGAGCTACCTGAGGCACCCAAGACCAATGATGCGCTTTTTGGTTCTGAACGGGCTCTGCACCGTGTCAGAGAGCCCTGAGAAGGTGAGCGGGCCATCGTCAAGCAAAGCCATGTTGGCAGCCTGGGGCTTTGCTCTTCTGCCCTCCCGTCCCTCCCCGCTGCCACGAAGCAAGGCAGGAGGCTGGTGCTCAGGAACCAGAGCCCTTTGCCCAGGGTGGTCTCTCACTGCCTCACGGAAGGGAAATGGTGTCTTTCCTACAGGCAAGGAAAATTCAGGTCCTGCTGCCAGACATCCTGGAGGCCCTGCAGGACACCAACACAGATGTGGTGCTGAAGGCCCTGCTTGTGCTGAAAAACGTGATGGCTCATGTGGAGAGGTGGAAGGCCAGTGGCCTGGCTCTGCAGCTGGCTGAGAAGCTCCTGCCACTCTTTGACCACGTAAGTGTGCTGCGGGAGCCCGAGCCCTCAGCTGGGCCCCCTGTAATGAGGGCTGCCCTTCAGCCCGGCCCTGTGGGCAGCACTCAGGCAGGGCCTTCCCAGTCTCCTCGTCAGCCCAGGCGCTGGGGAGCTCTGCTTGGGCATGGCTGGTGCGGCTGGTGGCGAAAGTGGGGTGGCTGGCGGGCAGCCTGCGATGGCAACCGATTGCGTTGCCCTTCACGGGCACCAGGCCTTGCAGCTGCCCCTGAGCAGCTCCTCTGGGAAGGATCCAGCGCTGAAGCATCTCACAGTGCTGGGAGCTCCCTTCACATCAGCCACGCTAATGCTGAAATTCCTCCTGTCCTGCTCCCTGCCAGGCGTCCAGCCAGGTGCGGGAGCACTCCATCTGCCTCTTCCAAGCCGTGGTGGAGGCTGTGCTGCAGCAAAGGAAGAAGGAAATGAAGAGGAGAGTGCACAGGAGCTTTCTCCCACTCTACTTTCACATGAGAGACCAGAGTGAGAGCGTAGCAAAGGTACAGATCTCAGAGCTGAGCAGTTATGTGGGCAAGGGTGTGCTGATGCCACAGGGTTGCTCTGGGGGATCTCTGGCCGTCAGCATGAGCTGCCTCCGATGGTGGCTGTCCCGTGGCCTTGCCTTGGCCACTGAACCCAGTGCACGCTGCCCCCCACCACAGCCTCCCCTAACGCACTGGGAAAGGCTCGCAGCCCTGCCAAGAGGAGGGGACAGAGGGTCTCCTTCCCAAGGCTGTGCTGCTACCTCCCAACCTCTGCTGCTCCGCAGGCCTCTGGGAAAGCTCTCGCCGTGGCTGCAGAGTTTCTGCGACGCAAGGAGCTGAAGCGCTTCGTCCAGACAGAACAGACGTGGAGGATTGGGGAGTGCTTGGTAAGGACCCAACTTGGTTTGCCCCAGCTGGGCAAACGCGCCCGGCCAGAGCCCGCTGCCTGCAGCCGCATCCTCGCTCCCTTCCTGCCAGCACAGAGCCCCAGGGGGCTCTTCTGCAGGCCCCTCTGCCCTCCCTGCCCCCAGGATGCTGGAGGAGACCCTGGAGAGGGTGTGCAAGCCCCGTGACCCTGCGTTCTCTCTCTCTCCAGCTGCAGCAGGACAGAGGCAGAGTAGAAGAATACCTGCAGCAGAGCCAGCCCTACCTGAAGGCCACTCAGACCAACTTGCGACTTGAGGCCGTCAGATTCATTGGTGAGCCCAGCCCCTGGGTCCCTCTTGGGGCAGCCTTTGGCAGCCCCAGGCACTGCCCTGGCAGTGAGGCACAGCCCTGTTGCCCCCAGAGCCCCCCGACTGGGCCCTTGCTCCAGGGTGCAGGAGGGGGCACAGCCTGGCTGGCCAGGCCAGGGGCTGTGCTGCTGGGAGCGTGCTGGGGAGCGGGGCTCTGATGGGATCTCTGTGTCTAGGTCTTGCTGCGCGCTACTGCGAGGACCAGAGCGAGGAGAAGCTGAATGAAATCCTCAGCGGTGAGTGAGGGCAGTGGGGGGTGTGCTAGGGCTGGGGGGACAGCGGCAGAGGCCCCCGTGCCTTGCCCTGCTCCAGGGAAATGCTTCGGGGCGGAGGAGCAATGCAGCCATAGGAACGAGGGAGAGGAGACGGGGTAGCCTGTGGTGTCAGGGAATGGCCTCCCAGCCTGGAGCTGGGCAGTGCCGCTGAAAGGGTTGAGTGTCCCTGAGGGAGAGTCAGGGGAAAGGGCAGTAAGGCTGACAGAAGGTGGGAGCCTGTTGTAGAGCACGCAACCAGGACGAAGAGGGAGATGAGACAGCCTACAAGCAGCTAGGAGCAGGGTCACGATTGCTAGCCCTTGCTCTCATGGGGAAGCACAATAGCGAGAGGAAAGAGTCCAGGAGATTCCTGGAGTGTGTGAATCCTCCCAAGGGATGGAGGCAGGTGGTGAGGGAACCAGCTTGTGAAGGTGCCCCACTTGACCTGTGGTGCGCAGGTGGGGAAGGCCTGGTGGCTGCATTTGGGACATTGCTGAGCAGCAGCTTTCAATGGATTCCTTTGTCCCTCCTGCTCCTCCTGGCCTGGGGAAGAGTCGAGTGGGGCTGGCATGGTCTGCAGGGGATGCCTGGGGATCTCTGCAAGGAGTGGGTTTTCATCTCTGCTCTTCTTTCTTTTGCAGTCCTCCAGCCTTCAGAGAACGACCCGGAACCCATGGTCCGTTCCTTGGCAGTTCAAACCACCCTGATCCTGACGTCAAGGCATAACGCAATGTCAGGACGGAGATTTCCACTGCTGTGTTGCTGCTGCTGCTAGCCCCGCAGCAGTCCTCAAAAGAGCAATATATATTTTAATAGAACTAGGTTGTTGTCTCGTTATTCCAGCAGCTCCTTCACAGTGACTCGGTGCCATGACGCTGAGCTAACTTGGAGGCCACCAAGGACGTCTTTTCCCTGGGCCCGGTGACTGCATGGCGCCTACTCAACCAGTGAAAGAGTCACAGAACCCTTGTGCTTGGAAAAGGGCCTTCAGCTCAAGTCCAAGTTTCAGCTAACACCACCAGGCCCACCACAAAACCACGGCCCTTAGCGCCAAGTCCACGCATTTCTTTAATAGCTCCAGGCCTGGGACTCCAGCAGTGCCCTGGGCAGCCGGTTCCACCCTTTGCATGAAGAAATTCTCCCTGACATCCCATCCTGTGAGTCCACCTGTGGTAGGTGCGCCCAGGTAGAAGAACTGCTCAGCCTCCTGGCAGAGCTTCGGGAGGAGGTGGGCAGGCTGAGGAGCACCAGGGAGTCGGAGAAGGTTGAACTGTACTCTGCCAGCCCTGGGACAGATGCGTCAGGCAGACACAGCAGAGGAAATGGAGGATCCCCTACCCTCTGGCCATCAGGCAGAAGGAGTGCATCTCAGTGACGAAGGGATGGAAGTTTAGATCTGCTCGGGGCAGCAGGCGAACCCCTCCTTGCCTACCTCACCTTCCTTTCAGGTGCCCTGAAACAACAGACTCTGGAAGTAATGGACACACAAACGATGATGTGCATGAAGGTCCATCCAGGTTGGAGGGGTTTTCTAGGGCAAGTCAGCCTTCCCCAGTATCACGACCACCTCCATCAAGAAGAAGAGAAGGGTTACTGTCATAAGTGACTCCCTTCTGAGCAGAACAGAGGGCCGCATATGCCGGCCTGACCCAACCCATGGAGAAGTCTGCTGCCTCCCAGGAGATCAGGGTAAAAGATGTTTCTAGAAAGCTCACTCGCCCCGTAAGGCCCTCTGAGCATCATCCATTATTGTTCTGTCCCCGGGGTTTTTCGGGGCCCGGTGGCAGTGCCGTCCCCTCTGTGTCCCCCTTCGCGCAGGTGACACCTTGGTGCTGGCCGTAGGCCCAGGATGACGCCGAGCTCCAGGCGCACGGTGCCAGCGGCCCCGGTGCACAGCCGAATGCGGTCGCCGTAACCGGGGTTGGGGGTAAGCGGTTGGGGGCCCCCCCCCCCAGCCAAAATTGGCTCAGGCGCTCCCACCAGGTCCCCTGGGGCCGCCAGGTGATGCAGGTCAGCGCGTGGCACCCCGGGGTGCTGGGGATCTGGCAGGAGCCGAAGCCCATCAGCTCGCTATGCCCCAGGGAGCCCTGGTGCCACACCTCGAGGTGCAGCTTGGGTCAGCCTGGGGGGGGCGACAAAAGGGAGGGGGCATTGGGGACAGTTGGGGACAGGTTGGGGACACTTTGGGGACACCTTAGCGGGTATTTGGGGACACTTTGCAGACACCTTGGGGACACCTTGGGGACACTCTGGGGACGCACCTTGCAGGCCCTTGGTGGCGTAGTGGATGTCGATGTTGTCACCCGTTATCACCCTGTGCCCCCCTCACTGGCGTGCAGCCCCCACTTGCAGAAGAGGCGGCGCTGCAAGTATATATAATCCTCTATACCTAGAGGATTGGTTATCTACTTTGATCAATCAAATTTGATGTATGTGATGCTGCTGGGGATGATTAGTATACATTGTGTGGAACAATGAGTTGGGTGAAATATTCTAGATATGGGAGTCCAATAATTGCTAAAAACTTGTTTATAAATCTTGCAGAGAATATTGTGAAAGCATTCTCTTCTGGTTCAATTGGCCTTGGCCAAATCTGAAAACAAGACACGGATTAATGATACTCAAAAGAAGATGAGGGAGGGCTACGAAGATGGTGAAAGGCCTGGAGGGGAAGACGTACGAGGAACGGCTGAGGGCACTGGGCCTGTTCAGCCTGGAGAAGAGGAGGCTGAGGGGAGACCTCATCGCAGTCTACAACTTCCTCGTAAGGGGGTGTCGAGAGGCAGGAGACCTTTTCTCCATTAACACCAGCGACAGGACCCGCGGGAACGGAGTTAAGCTGAGGCAGGGGAAGTTTAGGCTGGACATCAGGAAGGGGTTCTTCACAGAGAGAGTGGTTGCACACTGGAACAGGCTCCCCAGGGAAGTGGTCACTGCACCGAGCCTGACTGAATTTAAGAAGAGATTGGACTGTGCACTTAGTCACATGGTCTGAACTTGGGTAGACCTGTGCGGTGTCAAGAGTTGGACTTGATGATCCTTAAGGGTCCCTTCCAACTCAGGATATTCTATGATTCTATGATTCTATGATTGTGATATATGGAGTGGTAATTTGTGTGGAGAAAATGGTTGATATTAATAAAGAAGGGGGAGGTTTGGGAGTGTGGCCATGGGGCTTGGAAAGCCCTGTGGTTGAGATAAAATTAGACTCTTAACAAGGAGGCCATCAGGAATGTAAAAGAGTTTAGAGGGAACCAAGAAGGGTGATTCAGGAGACTTCATGCAGGCTCGGGTTTCTTGTTCTCCAGCCATTAAGGCATGGATGTTTCTGGGCGTTTGCTGTTGTTGTTACATTCAAAGTTGTTTGACCAATTAAAAGTTGTTTTGAAAAGAACTGCTGTGGAGAGAAGGGGATAAGAGGGGAGCCTGCCTTCAAGAAAGAAGAAGAAAAAAAGGCAACACGATGAAGTTACATCAATAAAGAAGCAGGAAAAAGAAGTGAAGAGGAACAGGCTGGCAGAATGGAGACCAGGACGGGAACAGGCATTTTGATTGCCTCATGAAGATAGGTTCGGCCAAACTCAGCAAACTGCTCAGAGAAGCTCGTACTGGAAACAGGCGCGCCAGAGCTGGAGAGAAGCTCGAGCTGAGAGAAGTGGAGCCAGCACACAACTGCCCCTCGCTGCTAAGCAGCTGCGCATTATGGGGAATCATACGTCCTTAGGAACAAAGACTGTCCTGGTCACCTCACAGCTTATTCTCCTTATTAACAATCGGACAGTTTATGATCCTGAAACATGGGACCAAACTGAGGTCAAGGTGTGGGACTCTGCAACGAGAAACGACAAGGTTGCAGTGGGATTGCTTGGCACCTGGCGAGCAATCTCTGAGGCCTTAAAGAGCCCTGTGGGACCACAGTCAGAAACGTGTGGTTTGCCAGACTGTGAGGGAGCCGCGGGCTCCTTTACTGCTCCTTCTGCCACGCCATCGGCCCCTCTGCTGCTACAGCCATCGAAGGCTTTTGCTGTTACGCCCATGGTGACCTGGACGTGCCTTTTGGCCCAGGCCCTATGGCCTTGAGAAGGAGCTGGATATGCTTGTCTTCGATTTGGGAAGAACGGGATCCATAGGGCCTGAGGACCGAGTTGCTTGACAACATAAAGCAAGACATATTGTTCAAAAGGAATGGAAAACGGAGACTTGTTAGTAATCAAGAAAAGGAGTGGAAAATGGAGACAGTTGAGTCGTGGAACTTGGAGGATTGTTTGTTACCTTTCCTGATTGTACGTATGTATAGGCATACTTGGGTTTAGTATGTAAAGCGATGTTCTGTATATTTAGAATGTTTGATGTTCGTGTGTGCGTGCTGGTGGAGCGTAGACTCCCCCCACACCCAGCGCTGTTTACTTGCCTTTTATACCTTTTATAGCTTTTATACCTTTTAGAAATATTTGTTTTATAAATATTACAAAGTTCAGATTGAGTTGAGACCTCATGTATAACAAGGGGAAGAGCAGAGCTAAGAGCAGAGCTGAGCGCCTCCAGCCCCCATTTCTCGCCCCCACCCCACACAAAACAGCACCGGGGGGGGGGTGGTCCCAGGAAAGCTAGGGGCTGCTGGGGGGGTCGAGGTGCTCTAGGGCAGGCGCAGAGGGAGCAGAGCAGCCCCTGAACCCCTCAGGGGGCCGATCCGGACCCTGTCCCAGTTACCCCAGAGCCAAACCAGCAGCCAAGCCCTCAGGCCCACCCCAGTGCTGGTGGAGACCCCAAAAACGAGGGGTCCAGACCCCTCCTGTCTCACAGGAGACCCCACACAAGACCTCAAAGACATCCCCTTTTGGGTACAATTCCACCTCTCTTGGCAAAACTTCCCACTTTTTGTAAACAACTCCCACTTTTTGGGAATGACTCCCCTTATTTAGGTAACAATGCCACCTTTTTGGGGAAAATTCCCCCTTTTTGGGGAACAACTCCCCCCTTTTGGTAATAATTCCCCATTTTTTGGCAACAATTGCTCCCTTTGTGGGAAAAACTCCCCCCTTTGGAGAAAAATTCTCAATTTTGGAGAAAAACTCCCCCTTTTTGGGGAAAAAATTTCCCCAAAAAGGGGGAATTGTTCCTAAAAGTATGTTGTTGTTACCCAGAAAGAGGGAGTTTTTCCCCCAAACAGGGGAATTTTCCCAAAAAAGGGGGAAATTTCCCCAAACAAGGGAATATTTTCCCCAAATGGGGAGTTGTTTCCCAAAAGGGGGAATTGGTCCCAAATAAGGGAGAAACGTTAACAAAAAGTGGGGAGTTGTACCCAAAAAGGGGGGATTTTTCCTTATAAAGGGGAAGTGTTCCTCCAAAATGGGGAGTTTTCCCCAAAAGACGGGGAATTGTTCCCAAAAGAGGGGAGTAGTCCTCAAAACAGGGGGAACTGTTTCCAAACAATGGGGTATTCTTCACAAAAAAAGGGGAATTTTCCCCCAAAGGTGGGCATTCTTGCCTAAAAAGGGGAAATTGTTCCCAAAAAGAGGGATTTTTTCCCTGAAGAGGGGGAATTGTTCCCCTAAAAGGGGGAATTTTTAACAAAAATGGAGAACTGATCCCTCAAAATGGGACTCTTTCTGAAAAAAAGGGGGAGATGTTCCCAGAAATGGGGAAATTGTTCCCCCAAACAGGGTAATTGTTAACAAAAATGGAGAATTGTTCCCCCAAAATGGGACTGTTTTTGAAAAAAGGGGCAGTTGTTCCCCAAAACGGGGAAATTTATCCCCCAAACAGGGGAATTGTAACAAAACTGGAGAATTGTTCCTCCAAAATGGGACTCTTTCCGAAAGTGGGGGAGTAGTTCCCAAAAATGAGGAAAATGTTCCCCAAAAAGGGGGAATTGTTATCAGAACTGGGGAATTGTTCCCCAAAAGGGGAATCGTTATGAAAAAGTGGGAATTGTTCCCAAGAGAGAGGTGTTTTTCCCCAAACAGTGGGAATAGTTCCTAAAAGTATGTTGTTGTAACGCCAGCTTTGTAGCCCTGCTCTGGGCACACTCCAGGGCCTCGATGTCCTTCTGGTACTGAGGGGACCAAAGCTGAGCACAGCGCTTGCGGGGCGGCCTCACCAGAGCAGAGTACAGGGGAACGATCACCTCCCTGCTCCTGCTGGCTGCACTATTTCTAATGCAGGCCAGGATGCCATTGGCCTTCTTGGCCACCTGGGCACACAGCTGGCTTGTGTTCAGCCGAGCATCGATCAACACTCCAAGGTCCCCTTCCTCTTCATAATTTTCTAGCCACTGTGCCCCAAGCCTATGGCATTGCATGGGCTTCTTGTGGCCAAAGTGCAGGACCCGGCACTTGGCCTTGGTAAACCTCACCCCATTCAACTCAGCCCAGCAGTCCGGCCTATCCAGGGCCCTCTGAAGGGCCGCCCTACCCTCAGGCAGGTTGACACTGTCTCCCAGCTTGGTGTCTGTAGTGGATTTATGTGGCAAGGTTTTGGTAGCACGGGGGCCACAGGGGTGGCTTTTGTGAGAAGGATCTGGAAGCTGCCCCATGTTTGCTAAGGGCCCCTCTGCTGACCAGAGCTGAGCCAATAAGCGATGTTGTTTTGCGCCTCTGTGAAAGCATATTTAAGACAGGGAAAAAAAACGCTGTGCCACACAGCAGCTGGGAGAGTGAGAGGAGTGAGGAACGGCCTTGCAGGCGCCAAGGTCAGTGAAGAAGGAGGGGGAGAGGTGCTCCAGGCGCCGGAGCACAAGTCCCCTGCGGCCTGTGGTGAGGACCCTGGTGAAGCAGGTTGTCTCCCTGCAGCCTCATGGAGCACCACGGTGGAGCAGGGTTCCACGCTGCAGCGCGTGGAGGAGACCACGGTGGAGCAGGTGGCCCTGCACCGATGGAGGCTGCGGCCTGTGGAAGACCCCTGCCGGAGCAGATTCCGGGCCACACCTGTAGCCCGTGGAGAGGAGCCCACGCAGGAGCAGGTGACCTGGCAGGAGCTGCTGCCTGTGGGGGACCCAGGTTGGAGCAGTTTGCTCCTGAGGGAGGGACCCCGTGCTACGGACCCATATCTGGAGCAGTGCTGGAAGAGCTGCTGCCTGTGGGAAGCCCACGCCGGATCAGTTCAGCAAGGACTGCATCCCGTGGGTGGGATCCCACAGCACAGGGGGCGAGAGTGACCGAGAAGGAGCGGCAGAGAAGAAGTGCTGTAGACTGACCATAACCCCCGTTCCTTCGTTCCCCTGCACTGCTCGGGGGGAGGAGGTGGAAGAGGGTAGACGGGGGAGAAGGTGCTTTTGGCTTCTTTCCTTTGTTTCTCACTTCTCTATTATCCTATATATAAATATATAGGATAATAAATAGAGAGCTACATATATAGAACAAAAATATGAAATAAAAGTACTTAAATATGTTTAAGAAAGATCAAATAAACAAATTTATTTAAAATATCTTAAAATACCTATATATGAAATTTTATATACCTATATGAGATACTATTTACTAAGTTGTTTACAAATAACAGAACAGTGTGCAACAAAAGCCTCTGGAGAGTAAAAATTAAGTATGTTGAAGACTACTTGTCGGACCAGAAGGCTGAGATTTCTTTCTTAATTTCCTAGTAAGAAAAAAAAAGACAAAATAGCAGTCAGCACAAATGAAAGCTTAAGAACACTTTCTATTACTATAAAAATAAATAACTTGTAATACATGGTTAGTAATATTTAGCAAACAGTGTGCTACCACCATCACAACGGCCTATTACCCCTTCTAGCTTCAGAGACATCCTTATACATCCAAAATAGAGAGGAGGATATCAACTATATGGATCTCTCTCAGCAGTGGTTTCACAACAATTAGAAAGAAGAAACAGTTGCTGAGAAGCCACAACAAGCTCAAGTTAATTTCTGGACTTTGAATAATTACTCCTTAAGTTCTCTCTCTCTCTCCATACAGTAGAGCACGCTCCTGACTAACTTGTACAGTGCACTCTGAATAGGAGAGATTTGTTTGCCTATGCTAAAGGAAGAAATAGAAAACCAAGAAAGCTACTTGACTTTTAATACTTAAATTAAATGTTAAGTTACAAAAGTTCACAGGCCATGAGATTAGAAATAAATCCCTTCTCAAGCTAAAAGATCTCATTTTTTTTTTCAGGAGCGGCCTCCCTGAATCTAAATACTCCTCTCACAGGCAGAACAGAGTGTCCGTTCTAACTCTTTATCGGATGTGGAAAAAGAGATCGAGATGACCAGTGCCTAAAAAAAAGAGGCACTCTCTTTTTAAGGCAGACTGATCAGCACAACACATTTTATCTGTTCTCAAGCACAAGCAACTCTAAGATAAATGGGTTCAAGGATCTTCAATGTGAAGAGTGAATATCCAGCGTATACTGGTAACACCTGACTTGGACCATGGACGCCTCACGCAGATTTCGGAGGAGTTCGGACAACTCCGAAATCATCTTTTACAGGAAGAGACCAGAGAATTTGACTCAGTGTAAAACTGGCACAGGCAGAAATCTCCCCAGTTACAGATGCTCAAGCGCATTAGTTAAAAAGAGATTAGAGTGTGACTAGAGAGAAGTCTCAAACTCTTGTTATATACTTAAATTTCTCTCCAGGGATGAACAACTGCTATCACCGTGCATGACTGGCTGTAGAGGGAGAGAGAGAGAGTGAAAGACTTAGAAAAGCACCTTCCCTTCGTAGTCCTCCCACTCCCAAAATGGTTCTCAAGGAAAACTACTGACAGATTAAAGTTAACTGCTTTGAAAGGGCTGTGTGGGTGGACCCGTTGTCTTCAAGTTCAAGCTTTTTCCTGCAGAAACTGCCAACAATTATGCCAAATATAACAATGGTTTTGCAAGATGGATAAACGTCTTCCAGACTGAAAGGGAGAAGTCGTACTGTTATTGTTGTCTGTGCACAGACACCTAAGCAGTAAAGAGCAATGCTAAACAACCACGATATCCCAGAACACACAAATACTGCGTAACAGTGACAGAAAGTGCTAGAATTCAAAACAAAAATTACCTTCACCAAATCGGTTTTGTCATAGTCTTCTCTCTGGTTGTAAATACACTGATTAATGACGCCATATACTTTTTCCAGGTGATAAACGTCAAATCCCTTCGTTATCTCAGTGACAAAGCATAACAGTTTCTGAAGACAACAATGGAGCAAAACAACAACTTTAGAATAGTATAAGATCCTTTGAATACGCTCTATATCTTTTCAGAGGTTGAACAGTAACAATACAAGTGACAGCCTACTTTTTCTTACGCTATTAAATAAAATGTGACACTTCAGAGAACAGATTAAACATCCCATGAGATTTCAGCAGGGAAAATATGAGTTAATTTTTCATATTTCAGAGAAAGGAAAGGCTGAAATTTTGGACAATCTTTTACTACTAATCAATTTCCTGCTTGACAAACCTGATCTCCTTCTATGACAAAGTGACGCACTGGGTGGACGAGGGAAAGGCTGTGGATGTGGTCTACCTTGACTTCAGCAAGGCTTTTGACACCGTCTCCCACAGCATTCTCCTCAAGAAACTGGCTGCTCTTGGCTTGGACTGGCGCACGCTTCGTTGGGTTAGAAACTGGCTGGATAGCCGGGCCCAAAGAGTTGTGGTAAATGGAGTCAAGTCCAGTTGGAGGCCAGTCACTAGTGGCGTCCCCCAGGGCTCGGTGCTGGGGCCGGTCCTCTTTAACATCTTCATCAATGATCTGGACGAGGGCATTGAGTGCACCCTCAGTAAGTTTGCAGATGACACCAAGTTAGGTGCGTGTGTCGATCTGCTCGAGGGTAGGAAGGCTCTGCAGGAGGATCTGGATAGGCTGCACCGATGGGCTGAGGTCAACTGCATGAAGTTCAACAAGGCCAAGTGCCGGGTCCTGCACCTGGGGCGCAATAACCCCAAGCAGAGCTACAGGCTGGGAGATGAGTGGTTGGAGAGCTGCCAGGCAGAGAAGGACCTGGGAGTGATGGTGGACAGTCGGCTGAATATGAGGCAGCTGTGTGCTCAGGTGGCCAAGAAGGCCAACGGCATCCTGGCTTGTATCAGAAACAGCGTGACCAGCAGGGCTAGGGAGGTGATTGTCCCCCTGTACTCGGCTCTGGTGAGGCCGCACCTCGAGTACTGTGTTCAGTTTTGGGCCCCTCGCTACAAGAAGGACATCGAGGTGCTTGAGCGGGTCCAGAGAAGGGCGACGAAGCTGGTGAGGGGCTTGGAGAACAAGTCCTACGAGGAGCGGCTGAGGGAGCTGGGCTTGTTCAGCCTGGAGAAGAGGAGGCTCAGGGGCGACCTTATCGCTCTTTACAGATACCTTAAAGGAGGCTGTAGAGAGGTGGGGGTTGGCCTGTTCTCCCACGTGCCTGGTGACAGGACGAGGGGGAATGGGCTAAAGTTGCACCAGGGGAGTTTTAGGTTAGATGTTAGGAAGACCTTCTTTACTGAAAGGGTTGTGAGGCATTGGAACAGGCTGCCCAGGGAGGTGGTGGAGTCACCATCCCTGGAAGTCTTCAAAAGACGTTTAGATGTAGAGCTTAGGGATATGGTTTAGTGGGAACTGTTAGCGTTAGGTCAGAGGTTGGACTCGATGATCTTGAGGTCTCTTCCAACCTAGAAATTCTGTGAATCACATCAACGGTTGTAATTGCAAGTCGACTGCTCCCAAAGCAGCAGGGAATGACACGATCCTCTTTGTAGGACAGCTGCTGCCACAGCAAAGCCACTGTTGCATTTCATTAGAGAAGCGTTGCAGCAGCGCGGGGCACTGTAAAAAGGCTGCAGATCTTGTAGATACAGCTGTGCCAGCTGGAAAAGGAAGCACCCTTAGGTGATTACCTTTACCCACGTGTGCCATGCCTACAACTCTGCTGGCAGAACAGGTTGCTCAAACGCCCAGAGCAAAGGTGGATTAGTTTGCTCAGTCCTACCTTTAAATTCATGGGTAGGTAAATAGCAAAGTGACTGCTTGTAGCAATCACCTCTCTCTCACACAGTCATTTCTATTACCAAAGATGCAGAGATGATAATCTCTGGCACAGCAACTGTGACAAGCTAGTGGCAGCACCTTCTTCCACTGCCACAGCTGTCCATTAGCTGTGTGAGCCTGCGAGTACGTAGCTTTAGGGAGCAGCCATACCAAATGGAAATACTACTGTCCCCTGGAAATAATGCTGCTTATCATCTTATCAGCAAACTCTGCCTCCCTCATGTATATATATATACACACACACACAATATAAGAACTTCTAATACTGCACTTTCAAGGAATTTCAGAAAAGTAGTCACTTCTCCATGGCTAGCTAGTTTACGTCAACCTGCTAACTTCAGGTTTAAAATCATCACTGCAAGAAATAAAGATCCTTTTCAGGTTCTTAATACATCAAAGCATGAAAAAAAAAATCCCCAAATGAAAGCCCTCAAACCCATCATTAAAATTACAAATCATTAAATGATATCCATAATAGTACTAGCAGGTTGTCAATGTGGTATTTTAAAATTCAGCAAGGCCTTTTATCTTAAAAATTAGGCAAAGAATCTGTCTCCTAAACTACAGATGACCAGAAGCAAATGGTAGCCTACAGAAATCTACACGAGGGATGGAAACTAAACAGTCACAGTGCATTACAGGCTGAATTATTTCACTATCTATATGTCCTTCCAATTAATTGTTTTAATTGGCATTGGTTAACAATGGGCTTAATTTGCAATTTTACATGTCGCAGGAATATGTCCTATTTGAGCATCAAAAAAAAAGCTGAAATTAGACATACTTTGAGCTCATAGCGATCCACGATAACTATGTAGTCTGTCTCTGTAGGAACTTGTACAGGGTTCTCATCACTTATCTGTTGCTGGTCTTCTTCCCAAGAACGTTCAGGAGTCACTGCTTGAAATGCCCAGGAATCTGGAAGGACACAAATTTCTTCAGTCAGGTTTCCTGTTTATCTAGAATACAGTCTCAGTGAAGTATCCTGTACCTGCAAAACAGTCTCTTTCTATAAATACAGAGACAGAATTGTTATCGTCTTCACTGAGAAATACTTGGCTTCTCCCTTCTTTCCAGCTAAAGTCACTGCTCCATAAAAATTAGAAACTAAGACATAAAAAAGCAAACAAAAATACCCACAAACAAAAAGCACTAATGAAAAGCTTAATAGTGGAAAAAAATAGTCATGTTGCCAATTCAGGTTAGGGAACACATCTTAGAGTACAACATTAGGGCTTAAGTCTCCTATTCCACATGTTACTCTGGATCCACGCATCTTGAAGTGCTGCTTTTTCACCTAAGCTGCTCGTTATTGGAAAGCACCTCGTACAATAAAAGAGTGTCAGTGACTGCTGGCTTTCAGTTAGGTACCATTAGAAAAAAACAGACTTCAGAATCAAAAATCCAGCACCTACAGAAACATGTGGGCTTGGCTTGCACAATTAGAGGAGCAACATCATTACGGAATAAACTGTGTGATGATTTTTGAGAGCTGTAACAGAAAAAATAGAGTGAAATTGAAGGCTAAAGCTAATAAATAGTGCAATCCTCCTCAGCAAGAATAGGGTGCTAAAGGATCTGATGGACTTCTCCCTTACCATTTGAACTTGGATTTCCATTAGTTATAGTTCCCCATCTTGGTGTTGAATATCCACAAAGCTTAGCACTTTCCTTTTCAGTGTTAAGTTTAACTTGACATATGTCAGAAACATGTTTGTCCACAAACTCTTCTTCATCACTATCGTTTTGGTCATCTGTTGGTACTCTGTTCTCTTTATCGAATTGAGAACTCCTCTTTGCTGCAGCACGCGCACAGTTGTTCCTTCTGCGCTTTCTTTCTGACGCACCTACAAAGAGACAGCATAAAAAATAATCCAAAACATAACCAAAAGAATTCTTTCTTCAAAATCCATTATCTTCATCTTACTCAACTGACAAGGAAAACAAAGGAACTGAGCTACCACTGCCTATATCCCTACATATGCTGAGAAAAGAGTTGAAAGTTAACGGGGTCAGTTTGCTATTAAGATTAAAAACAAGCAAACAAACCACACACACAGCTACGGAATTTCATTCACTAAACAGTCACTTTCAGGATTTTACATGCTGAGGATTCTTACTTTGGATGGGCAGCATTAATACAACGTGAGGTTATTTGATAAAGTCACCGTCTTACTACATGAACTAATACAGATGAACATCATCTGTTGCTACTCCACCTGGATCCCTACAAGTCCATGGGTCCGGATGGGATTCATCCCCGGGTGCTGAAGGAGCTGGCGGACGTCATCGCGGAACCTCTCTCAATTATTTTTCAACGATCCTGGGAGTCTGGAGAGGTCCCGGTAGACTGGAAGCTGGCAAATGTTGTGCCAATTTTCAAGAAGGGTCAGAAAGAAGACCCTAGCAATTACAGGCCTGTCAGTCTCACATCAGTGCCTGGTAAAATCATGGAGAAGATGGTTCTCGAACGTATTGAGGCGCACCTGGGGGACAATGCAGTCATTGGTCCCAGCCAGCATGGGTTTGTGAAGGGTAGGTCCTGCCTAACTAACCTGATTTCCTTTTATGATAAGATCACCCGTATGGTGGACCAAGGGAAACCAGCTGATGTGATTTTTTTGGACTTCAGCAAGGCTTTTGACACAGTTTCCCATAGGATCCTACTGGATAAAATGTCCACCATACAGCTAAATAAAAACATCATACGATGGGTGAGCAATTGGCTAACGGGCAGGGCCCAAAGAGTTATGGTAAATGGGGTTGCGTCAGGCTGGCAGGCGGTCACCAGTGGGGTCCCTCAAGGCTCCATTTTAGGGCCGGTACTTTTCAATATTTTTATAAACGATCTGGATGTAGGAATAGAAGGCATTTTGAGCAAGTTTGCTGATGACACCAAACTTGGAGGAGTTGTGGACTCGAATGAGGGTGGAAAGGCCTTGCAGAGGGATCTGGATAGGTTGGAGAGCTGGGCGATTGCCAACCTCATGAAGTTCAATAAGAGCAAGTGCCGGGTCCTGCACCTGGGACGGGGAAACCCTGGCTGCACGTACAGACTGGGCGATGAGACGCTGGAGAGCAGCCTAGAAGAGAGGGATCTGGGGGTCGTGGTAGACAACAAGTTGAATATGAGCCGGCAGTGTGCCCTGGCAGCCAGGAGGGCCAACCGTGTCCTGGGGTGCATCAAGCACGGCATCGCTAGTAGGTCGAGGGAGGTGATTGTCCCGCTCTACTCTGCGCTGGTGCGGCCTCACCTCGAGTACTGTGTGCAGTTCTGGGCACCACAGTATAAAAAGGACATGAAACTGTTAGAGAGTGTCCAGAGGAGGGCTACGAAGATGGTGAAAGGCCTGGAGGGGAAGACGTACGAGGAACGGCTGAGGGCACTGGGCCTGTTCAGCCTGGAGAAGAGGAGGCTGAGGGGAGACCTCATCGCAGTCTACAACTCCCTCGTAAGGGGGTGTCGAGAGGCAGGAGACCTTTTCTCCATTAACACCAGCGACAGGACCCGCGGGAACGGAGTTAAGCTGAGGCAGGGGAAGTTTAGGCTGGACATCAGGAAGGGGTTCTTCACAGAGAGAGTGGTTGCACACTGGAACAGGCTCCCCAGTGAAGTGGTCACTGCACCGAGCCTGTCTGAATTTAAGAAGAGATTGGACTGTGCACTTAGTCACATGGTCTGAACTTGGGTAGACCTGTGCGGTGTCAAGAGTTGGACTTGATGATCCTTAAGGGTCCCTTCCAACTCAGGATATTCTATGATTCTATGATCATAAAAGCCTCTGGAAATAAGCTCTCCTTCGAGTCTGGTATCAAGCTGAAGACTTCAAAAGCTGAATACGTGTTTGGAAGAGATTAATTAATGAGACAATTTTAAGGGAATATTCAAAGGAGAAAAAACGTGAAGACTTATACCTCGTACGCTTCCTGATTTGGTAAACCTTTTGTGAAAAAACAAACTTTGTGGTTTTGCCCAACATTCGTAGTATTCATATAGTATTGCAAAAGGATATGGGTGGAGTCCATGGCAAAATTCCCACTCTCACTAGTTAGACTTCCCTCCTTCAAATGGGAATCACAGTATGAGGTAGCTAAGATTTTAGCATTTGGGGAAGGGAGGGGTGGAGCGGGGGTAAAAATGCCATTTTGCATAATTAAAAACTAGTTAAGTATTCAGAAACTGCCATCCACAACATTTTTTACCTCAAGAATTAGCAATTTAGGGGCGGCTAAATGTCAATTGGGCCATCAAAGTTGTTTTTGTTTGTTTGTTTGTTTGTTTTTTATATTGTAAACCAACTTTCTTTGAACTTTAATTCATCACTATATTGAATGAATGACCTCTGGATTTCTCTCTCACATTTTGAAGTAAATTTGAAAACAAAATACCTCTGGCATAAAGAGCCAGGCATCAGAGACAACTGTTGCGCCTCAAGAACAGAGAAGGTATGAATGACAAGAGCAGCTGAATAAAATGCAACTTACCATTAGAAATGGGTGTACTGGCATCTACAGGTGCCGCTGTCATCTCCTCATTTTCATTACTCTCTTCATCTGGTTTGTCGTCTTCAGTAGCAGGGTTCTGCTGTGGTGACTTGGAGTCGTCCCATGGAGACCACGCTGGAGAGGTGCGACCTTGCAATAAAGAATAGAGACCAAAGATCTTCGTCGTGCATTTTCAGTTACAAATGCAGAGGCAAGTCTTAAAATCCTTAGCGTTAAAGCATGTACCTCTTTTCTCACGAGATTCTTTAATTTGTTCACAAAGTCGTCCAAACTCTGTATCCATTTCGTTCCTCACCATTGAATATGCAGTGTCTTGCAAAACACAGGCTCTGTGACGATCTGAAATTTTACAGACTTTAACTGAATGTTGTCTACCAACCAATGAAACTGTTTTGATCACAGAAAAAAATTGCTTTCTTCATAGGTTGGTTCCGAAAGGTTATCTCAGTGAATATGTTCAGCATAACAACATAGAAGTTAATTAAACAAAAGCACTAGTTCCTTGGGAACACTTATATCACAATTCCATGCCCAAGTAGCAAAATGGTAAAATATTTACAATGTGGTAAGAGATGTTCTCTGTGGATGTCCAAAATCATCTAATCCATCTGAAGTCTACTGTTTGAACACAGCATTTATCCATCTATACGTTTGTCCGATTTTTTAAACTAGGGCTAAAAAGCACATCCTCACCTGTAGATCTTTGATCCAGGTAGTACTCTAAGGCATTGTTACAGATTAGATCGATGTCCTTCAGATAGTCTCCTGCAGTGAGGTACTGGTGCGAGTCAATTTGAGTCAGAACTGTTAAAAGATCCATTGGCTCTTTAATCCTTGTGGCACAGTCAGGTACCTGCAGATCAAATACAAGCATTCAGAGGTTTTCTTAACCTTGCACACTGTCTACCAAATTATTCTGAAAACTTTAAATAAACGACTTCCTAAAAACTCTGAACATTTGCGATGCATCAGAAGATGCTGAAATTAACCAGTTTGCTTCTCAAAAATGGAAGGGCTCTTTCAACTGGCATTAGAGCTGCTAGGAGAGGACAACAAGAAGTAGGGCGGTCAGAAGCACGTGCATGGTAGAGAAGAAACACTGAGGGTGGGAGATTCATTTCACTTTGCTTCAGAAAATCACAACAGTGAAAGCTGAGTAAGCCATCCGAAATTCTCTTTGCTGTCGACATTGAGGAAAAGGTGCATGCATTGCACCTGTGAAGTACCTATTGCAGGCATCTACTTTAGAATGAGGTAACTGGGCCCAGAGGTGCCGAGTTCTTCCCTCAGACCGTAAGAGGAGCCTAATAACTAGTTCAGATGAGGACATATGTATCTGTCTGGATTTTTCACAGCTCAAGAACCTAGGAGAAAAGGGGAAGAAAAGCCAGTGGACGCCCACATGAAGAGGACTTTGCTGATCCGCAGGTATATTCAAGTTATATCTGTCTTTGAAATATACGCCCCTAGTTTAGACTTATCTAATCAATTAAGGAGAAAAAGGGATCTAAGCAGCCAATTGGAGGAAAAAGAAAACACACTGCACTTATGGTTGATTCCTATTGAGGAGTTCCAGATGAAACAGAGAACAGGATCTCAAAACTTACTTTTACAAACGGCTGCTCCTATTCCTGTTCCCACAGGTACCGACAGTCCAATAAAGGGCTTTAGACTTCATTAAAGTAGTCCTGTAAATACTGTTTCTAATTATAAGGGAGGATCTCTGTGCTTTTCAGTGCTGTGACATGCCTACATACCAAAGCCTTTTCACGAGCAAACTGTGTTGGCATTTGGACTGGCTTTTTAGAATGAAACCAGGGCTTTCAGCGAATAATCCAATAAGAGACGTTTGAGAGTCAGCAGAAGTAAAAGCACTGCCTCTGCTTCTTGCAAAATCCTAATAGTGCAGCCCTAAAAACAAAGTTGAACCTTCCCCAAAACGCTGAGAAATACCAACACTGAGAAGTTACAGACACACACAGATCAGCACTAGTTTACCTTCTGTGGGTCAACGGGCTTTGCAAATTCCCTGAAATGTCTGTCAGTGGCAAGTCTGTGAGTAACGTCCCTCAAGAAAATTCTAAGTTCACGCAAGGTATCCTCCTCTTCCTCCTCCAGCATCCCTACTTCTTCCTCTTGTGGCTTCTGAGGCTCAGCTGGTGGTGCTACAGGCAGGACTTCCAATGTCCGATCAACTTCAATTAATCAGGAAAAATTAGCCAATTTACAGTACTCAAATTCAAGCATATGACAAATTACTGACAGAAAATGACCACCAAAGCAAATCCCAAAGAGCTAGTAACTTCAATAGGAAAGTTTAAGATGTACTTCTTATATCCTCCTCACCTGTTTTCTTTACAGGAGGCTTAGCCACTTGATTTAGAATTAGGTCCTCAAAAAAAGCTGCTCTCTCTGCCCTACCAGGCACCTCAATATTGCACACTTCTCCAAATTCCTTATTAAATAATTTTTGGATCTAAAGCAGAAGGAGGAAAGACATTTCAGATTTAAGGCCACAAAAACTCATCTTCTATTCCAAAAAGACGAGTACCTTTTAAAATTAATAATAACCTGAAGAACACAAACTGAAAAAAGTTATCTTCCTGGCCTTAAAAGGCTACATTTTCACAGGCTGGCACGGCAAATTCAAATATCACCTGTAGAATTAAAGCTCGGTGAAGGGATTGTATGCTACACTGATAAAGTAATGGCTTTCACCACATCCAACATCACCTCCTTTGTATTTACTTGCCTTGCTTCATCCCTTAGTTAGAACCTTTATGGCTATAGAGGGAAGAGAAAGGCTTCAGCAGACAAGTGAGGGCTTTTTGCTGAGTTTTTATTTCTCTACCAAAAGGTGTCTGAAGTAGCTAGTACCTCTACGTCTTCCTTCATTTTCAATTTCTAGTATTAAAAGGTAGGTAAGGAATTTCACTACTTATTTTAGAAGGAATTTAGAACCTGCACAAAAACTTCTGTGGGAACTCAAGCACTTTCAAAGCAGTTGATAATAAACACGTCTAGGTAAGACCCGTTCTCTTCCCCCAATAACTGAGACAAAATAATCAGAACGAGAACAGCGTGTTCCTGTTTTGGGCACCTTCCCTTAATGTAAACTCTCAGAAGTCAATGAAGTTCTGCATGTACTTTTACTACAGTTTATTTAGGAATACAACTAGAATTCCATTCCAAACTTACTTGAGCAGAAATTGGAACTCAGCTTTCCAGCTTGGAAAGCTTTGGCCTATATGAAGAAAGAAACTGATTTTTTTTTTTTTTTTTTAATCAAAGTGTTTCAATTCTCTACTAAATTGCATTATTAGTAGTTTACCCAACATAGCATGGAATGGCAGACTGTCAGAAGAAATCTCTTCAGTAAAAACATCCTCTTGTCATTTCAAGCACTGCATATTCTTGACTGAACCACTTTGTAGCCACCAGAATTATTGTATTAATTTATTATTTGCATGCGTGAGAAGGGGGTGAAAGTCACTTGCTTGACTCAGAAAAAACTTTAAGCAGATGCTTTCACAGTATTCTTTTTCTCTAAGCAAATTTTAAGTGACTTGTTAGGGTGCCTGAGTAATAACAGTATGCATTTAACAGCACAGCATTTTGATGCTGGAAGCATTCATAAATTACAAGAAACTGAAGAAATAGTAAGAAAAGTATTGAAAAATACCTCTTCTGGGAGATCTGAGTGACGTACATCAGACGTAGCAAGCAGCAAAACTGGCGAAAATGCTGGAATATTACGTAGCAGAGTTAGAAAAGTAAGTTTCAAGGCAGGTCCAGCGTTGTACCACCATAAATGGATATCTGGGACATAAATTATGCTCGGTGCTGTCTTCTGAGCATTTCGGATCAGCTAGTGAAAAGGAAAGCTTGGGTAAGAAAACTAAAACACGGAGAATAACCTGTTAATACATAGCTACATAGCCATCTGACTGCCCCATGAAAGGAAACTATGTGAACAGAGTGGCAAGCATCCTGTCACATAAGGAATTTCTCTGGGCACCCTTTCAGATTATCAGTATTCGGAGAACTCTAGTCAGAAGATGGGAAGGATATATTCAGGCAGTGGCTAGACACCGTAGCTATATGGCCACAGCCACAATCATCGCATAACAAAGAAAGGAAATGTCCCTCTTATGGGACACATCAGTATTCAGTCGTGTAACATGTCTGTCCTTACTTGTATAGCTCTCAAATGTTTCCACTAAAGGTAAAAATATTTTAAGGTAGTGATGCCAAACAATAAAATGGATTTCCTGCCTAAAAGTAAAAACACCAAATCTGTTCATTTTTTCTAGCTAAAACCACATCAGCGTGTTAATGCTTTTATTGCACACACTGCAACAGCACAAGTTGTGTATGTCCGTGTGAAAACAAAATAAACAGAAGCCCCAAACCTTGGTTGCCTTACTAATATAATTTAAAAGAAGGCTACAAAAAGTAGCCGACATGCAGTCTGGTACAGAGCCATCTACTGGGAGCACACAGTCTTAGGAGGCAATGAGAACTACTTTCTGGATCCCAGGGAGATGAGCAGCATTTCTTTCCACAAAGAGATGTTCATTAGCAACACCGCCCAGCTTCCTGAGCTGCTAACAACATCCTCACTGTAAAATTGGGTATGGAAAATGTGGACATGTACAACATCCAGATTGTTTGTGGTGCTGTCTAAAAGAAAAGGGGATTTTCAGACAGAAGCAAACATCCCAGCACATTAAAACAAGGCCACCTCCATTACCAATGAATTTTGCTCACCTTACTTGCAACTCGATTGATCTTCTACATACAGTCAGTGAATCCGATGAGAATAAAAAGAAAAAAGGTACCTGTCCGCAGATTTCTTCTGGCGGTGCAACGTTTGTAAGCAGAACAGAAAGGTCCAGGGTGTGAACGGGAAACTTCTCCAAAGCGTGCAACACCACGGGTGCCACGTAAGAAACCTGGCCGTACCCTTCTTTTCCTACTATTAGCAGACAGGGCCGGCATGATGTTGGTTCGCAGAAAGCACTCCTAGAACAAGAGTTAAGAAAACAAGTTTATAAATGAGGTGCTGAATAGACACACAGATGTTCCAAGTACTTTTCCTATAGATTTTCTTTTCCCTCCCCAAATAATCCAAATGGCAGTGGTACATTAAATACATGTAAGATTTCCAGTTAAGTTATTCAGTCATTCCAATTGTTTCATCTTCTTCCCTTGTGTTTCCTATTCTTTACTAAACCAAGACTGCAAATTAATATCCCTGCAATCTTGCTTTACTACTAGGAAATAAATTTGTGAGGAGCATTTGTTTCCCCACTACAATCAGGCTGTACCTTTGCTGGCTTAAATCAAAGATGCTAGAGACTTAGCCTTGCTCTAGAGGACGGAAAATCTTCTGGACAGCACAGCAATAGAAACTGAGAAAAATAACTGATCCAGCTGCGACAACATGATCTAACTTTCCAACCGAGGGCTTGCATGACTTCCATACTAAAATACCACAAGATTAACACAACTTGGTGGCTTAACAAATAAAGACACCATTCAAATTTTTCTCAAGGTGTTTTAACAAGCCATTTCTCAGTGTTCTTTCTACTACAAAATTCACTACTGGTTTAACAATCCTGGAAAACAGAAGGGCAAAAGGTGGCAACACAAACCCATAAAGTTGGGGTACTTTTAGCTAAAAGGACAGATAGGACATGTATGCGGTCTTGAGTCTTTCAAAGAATGCCATGGATTAAGTCAACGTGTTCTGGTAGTCTACGGATCACTTTGGCTTAGGAAGAGAAGCCTGGGCTTTTCAATTGGGTCATTCAGAGCAACTTCATTACAACTTTAGTCCCTTCACCCTCTCTTCTTGTGAATACCAAGCACCCCTTCTACACACTAACTTGATGTTACCCCTTCGTCTACCACCCCTCACACTTTTAACAGCTGGAACTGTTTACAAAGACTCATCAGACCTGAGAATTTAAACATAACAGGGATCTATCTTTCTTTACCTGCTGAAACAGAGGAGTTTTTTCTCTGGTCCGTCAGGCATTCCATCTTTGAATTCATCTCCGGAAACCAAGGATGCATCGTCATCACTGTCGAACATACCATCTTGTAAAATAGGATTTAAATGGTCTGAAAGGCAAAAGAGGTTTGTTAACTTCCCTGAATAGCCTTTGTCTCTTTCTCTTACATTAATACAGCTTCTAAATCAGTGCCAAAACCCTTTCTTCATTTGAGAGCACACACTGAAAGCTATTTCCTAGAGTTCATCCCACCACAGATCTAAGCAGATGGCACAAGGCCCTACAAAGCTGTACCAAGTCCCACTGATGTGTACATATAAGATACGCTACTCTTGGTGATTTTTTTCTCTCCCTTAGAATAAAGGAGCTTACGAACAATCTTTAGCAGAATTATAAAGAAGTGGATGCTGTGGTTATACCTTGCTGTCGGTCCTCCTTTAGCACTAGCTGTGCCTGCGGGAAGATCTTATGCACAACTTGTAAAATATTCGCTACTGATCTTTTAAAAAGTGGCTTGAAAATGGGTGATAGTGCTTGTACGGGTGAAGCCTCGATCCTGTTTGATGCCGGAACAACCTTCTTCGGAGCCATGAAAAAGTCCTTTGCTTTTATTTTAATAGAATTAACGTCTAGTTGCAATTTCTCCCTACTTGCATAAATCTGAGGATAGCATCGGCGCAGAGAGCACAGAGCAGCTTCAGTACATAGAGATTTGATATCTGCACCACAGTATCCTAACAAACAAAAATCAAACGTTACATCAGTCAAGGCCCAGGTTTACAACATGCAACATTTAAAGAATTTGTCATGTCAAAACCAAACAGGTTAACAGGGAATTCAAAGTGCTACCGCTCTGCAGGGAAGTTTCATGTTGCTCACTGCCTGATATCCTGCGCTTATGCAGCTGAAGCAGGCTCCTCATCAAAAACTATACTCTTGAGGCAGATGCCCCAGAACCATTTAATGTTCTCAGACAACAAGAGGAACGACAACAAAGAGTAAATAGATGAAAGCATCTAACTCTGATTGCTATGAAGGCGTGCCAGCTGCCTCGTTGACTAGTTGTGAAGCAAGGCACAAGAGCTTGGGTACTGCCTGGTACAAGCTAAGGTTCTTTACAACTTGCTCACAAGCAAGAATCCATTTTGGTTTCAGTCTTAACAAGGCATTTCTCAGCTAGTTCATCAAGCAACATGTCCGGTGGCTTAGGGGTCCAGTCACGAGTATGAATCTTGAAAATTTCTTTTCTAGCCTGGAAGCAAAATCATTGCATTTTAGCTTGTCTCAAGTTTTCCTTAAAAATACCAACAAGAAACAAACAAACAAAAAAACCAAAACAGTCCTCCCTCAAAACCCCTCATCTACTAATACGCTTTTCTTACTTGCTCAACTTTCAAGTATTTTACAGTTATTTAATATACACTCTGCATTGTCAACCAGGAAATTGAATATTTCTTATTTGTTACACTGGACTTTTTTCTAGGAACCTACAGTGAAAGAAAAGGCATTTATAGCTTCAATAACAAGTTTCCAAACTATGAGACCTAAGGACCCAGAGGAAAATACTGCAATGAAAAATTTATCCAGAAACATTTCTTTGTTGTCCAAAAAAATTCTCTAAAATTTAACAAGCTTTCATTGTGACAGTCTCATTACTTCATCACATTTGCTTTTCAGGCAGTAAATTCACAGAAAGCACTTCTGGCACAATGCTTCAAATTGCTACAATTACTATAAAGAAGAAAATAATTATGACTCAAACTACTACCACCGATCCGGGGCACAATCAAATGCAAACACGTCCCCTATTCATTCAGAAGTGAAGGACTGAGACCAAAAACACAACTTCATGATGAAAGCGCCCAAGTGGACTAAATAATTAAGCAAACAGGTACAACTTTGGGAATGAAAGGTTTGATTACAGAACTAACTACTTGGTGGTATCATCTTGACCATATATATTCAGTACCAGATTTGCCCTCCATGGAACAACGCAGTGTCTCCACATATCACTCTCTTGTTCAAGTTGTCAATTTTTTTTTCCTATAAAGTTGGACTTTGCCATGGTAGCGCTAACGTTGAATTTCAGTTCTCACCTCTTTATTTGGCAAGTTGAAGAGGAACTCTCTGTCAAAGCGTCCTGGTCTTCGTAAAGCAGGATCTATAGAATCCAGTCTGTTGGTAGCTCCGATTACCACGATCTCCCCTCTGTTAACTATGCCGTCCAGAAGCGTCAGAAGAGTTGAAACAATGGAACTAATAGAAAAATATAATTTTTACTTACTGGTTCAGTAAATTTTGTCACATTCCACATGACTTTCTTCCATGAGTAGTCAAAAAGGACAAGCTTTAAGGACAAGACTCATTTTAAGACATAAACAATAGGTAAGTTAACACAGACCACATGCTGATATCAGGCTTAGTAAATTGGTTTCAATTATCGTTTAGAAGCACCTGTTTTGGCATTGAGTTACAAGTTTTCAGGATAAATTAACGTGTTCACAGTAAATTAAACAGGTCATCATCCTTTTTTTTTTTTTCATTCCCCAAAGATCAAGCAGATTTTATGTAGGTGCAAAACTGTAATACCTATGAATGTGGTCTTGTTTACTAGAGCGCACAGGAGCGAGACCATCTATCTCGTCAAAAAAAATAATTGAAGGTCGCATCTGATAGGCCTAGCACAAAAACACAGAGTAAAACACCATTATCTAAAGGAAAAATACACAAAAACATCATGGTTGGAATGTCATCTAAACTAGATTTTTCACTTCAGCCTCTGGGACCTCTACTGATAGAGCTACTGGAGTATCTGGCATGACTAACAGAAGACAGCAGTCTGTGTCAACCCACTGTATCCGGGTGACAGGAAGCAAATCGTTCCAGTAGCTCCTACAGCTGACATTCACAGCAGAAACACTGGCATTTCCGTTTCAGTGGGAAAAAAAAATAACAAAATACAAAAAAAGCAAGTTCTACTTAAAAACGTTGACCACAGAAAATAATGGTTTCAACTCTGACAGAACACACTGTGCATTTCAACCTTACCTGTTCAAATAACACACGAAGTTGGCGTTCTGATTCCCCCACGTATTTTCTCATGCAGTCCGAAGCACTTCTCATAAAAAATGTTATTTTTCTGTCACTTCGGCTATATTCACTGGCAAGTGCACGAGCAACTAGTGTTTTCCCTGTTCCTGGGGGGCCATAAAATAGACAGCCTCTGCAATAAAAAACGATCCAGATAGGAAAAAAAAACATCATGATGAGTACCTCCTACAACCATCATCTCTAGAACAAGCGTCTTTCCTAACCAAAACACATCATGTACAAGACAGCAGTAATAGCTGAAGTGTGGGTAGAGTCAGAACAGATAGAAGTTCTGCATTTTTACGTTTCACAAGAAAATTCATTTTTTTCACCCAAAGAAATGAATAAGGGGGTAACTCAAGTGTATAAAACCTTCAAAAGAGAGCATACTGTCCCAGAAGGACACTTCCAAAACTGCTGACAAACAGTTTGATCACAGCAAACTGGAGCCAAACAGGCAAACTTCAGCACAGAATCTGAGAATGAGCTGAATGGTGAATCACCACTTCATTCTTCAGTGATAAACTGCATATTCTTGCTTTCACAATATGCAGAATCTGATAGTAAAGCATTTAATGCTCCTCTCAAAAGCATTAAGTTACTGGGTTTGGTCTCTCAGACCATCTATTGCTGATGGCACGTGAGGAAGCCTAAAGCCGGAAGGAAAAGTGATGCCTTAGCACTCAGAGGGAAAAAAAAAAGAAAACAAAAGTAGGCAGGAAAAACAATTGGGCTTCCAGGCAACATATTACAATTGACTTCCACTAGATAATCCCTGCTTGCTTACAAACTAATCAAGCTGACTTGTACATAAAACTGAGAACAAAACCACTCCAACCCAACTAACCCAACTTTTTAAAGACACCAGACGGTAAAACTTAAAATTTTAAGACGTTGCTTATATTTTTAACCTACAAATATTCTAGATTCTATCCATTTTTAAGAAACCACTTTTTGCTACTACTAAAACAAACGTTCACCGCTGCCAAAATGTTGAAGCATGGAAGCATATTGATGCCTTAATTGAACTTTCTCCTGAAAACAGCTGACTTACGATTTATCACTTTAATGAGTTACCTGGGGGACTGAATATTGAACAGCTGAAAAACTTCTGGATACAGGAGGGGAAAAATCACCATCTCTTTCAAAGCTGCGATGTGTTCGGAAAGACCACCCACGTTCTCAAATCCAATCTAAAGAGAAATTCAACACAACAGAGTTTGTATGTTAAAGAAAGCAGCAACCTAGATCAAGGTTTCATCAGAAATTATCTCAGCACAACGGAAACATTCTGGGCAACTTTTGAAGTTGCTTTAGAGAAAACCATCAACAAAGGTAGTTGTAGATGGCACACTGAGATCTTTCATAATCCCTGGAAACACTCGCTGACACGATGATTAGTTTAAGACTTACCGCACTATCTATTTGCATTGCATCTCCCTGACTTCCTCCAACTTTCTTTTGATCCCTCTGAACTCTCTTTAGATCCTGTTTCTGAAGTTTCACTCAAAAAGTCCTGATTTGAATTAAGGAGAAGTTATAGGGCTTCTTTTTCTTTAAGATGCAACTCGAAGATTTTTGTTTTTCATAAGAATGCCAAGCAAATGTAGAAAACATTAATTAATATATAGAAGACCTAACTAATTGACATAAACTCACACAGTTAAATTTAGATAAACTTAAACATGGCTAAATATCCATTTGAAGGAGATTCATCCCTCCCCTGTTCTCTAATGACAGCAACCTTCTTGGAGATGTGCTCTCGCTGTCCTCACTGCTCTCACCACTCTCCTCCGTATCACATGTGCTAAGCAAGGGAGATGAGCAAGAGGGTGTAGAATCACTGATGTCATCTGCATGTCTCTGTCTGCAAGCAAGCATATAAACCAGAAAGTTAAAAAGAAAATAGAGCAGATACTAAGTAACACCAAAAATTAAGGGAATTCTATCTCAAAATTTACTCTGAGATCTATTTTCCAGTCCATTGTACTCCTTAGGAATCTGATTTCAAAGGCCATGACATGATTTTCCTCGTGACAACTGTCTGCTTTCAAGAATGCTCAACAAAATATCTGGCAATCAACAGCATTCTCTACGCACTAACTGCTTACAGAATCCAAAAAGCCTTTATCATTACTAAGGCAATTTATGATTTCATTTAGATCTTTTATTGTTTAAGGTTAACTTCATACAGAAACATTAGTTGATTCCAAACAGAAACTAGAGTCAGTATTTGAGTGATAACTTTTTTTTTTTTTTAATCCAACAAAACTTCCATAAAGCCTCTCCCTCTAAATCGAATAAAATTATTTTTGGTTTTAAGAAAATAATTTGTATCCTTCAAGATTAAATAGTCTGACTAAGATTTTTAAGGGGGGATTCTGGCTTCAGTTCCAGAACCAAAGAATTTCAGTTACAGAAACTCAGACACTACCTCCATAATCATCTTATCAGCGACCCACAAATATTGGATTTAAAAAAGAAACCAACTTAAAAGTATCCACCTCCTGCCCTCCAAATATTTCTTTCCTCTCTATCCTCAGACTACCAAAGTACCGATCATAAACTTACTCTGTAATTACCACTAAACTGAAAACCCTTTGAAGCATTATGCAGTAAGGAGACTGACAGCTCTACGGATAAGTAAGAGCTATCACTAGCCATACACCAACCTGGCACGTCTTCTATATTTTTGTGACCCAGCATTTTCAAGTGACTCTTTCTGTCTGACAGAACAGGGCTGGCCCGAGTTAGTCCTCTCTCGATCTCTTTGTCTTACTGAAAGGAAAGAATTTAGAATAATGATACAGATACATTTAAGAGAGGAGGATATCACAAGATAAAGAAAATGCCACGTGTTTCACTCATCCCTAATTCCAGAAGAATTTTTAACCGTTTTTGCTTTTCATCAGTGCATGGTACAAGTGGAAAACTACGCCCTTTTTAAAGGTGAACTGAAAATCACAAGAGCAAGACTATTAAGTGTGATTAATTACTGTTATATCAAGGATACATAGCACTAAGTACGCCAAACAGCAAAGAAATACAATGGGCACAGGACACACGTGTCTGATAAAAACAGCGAAGTTCATGTGCAGAATGAAGGTACAGAACTGAAACAGAACTGTGTGCGCAAACACATGTATTTGCATTGAAAAAAATTATCTCACTTATGTGCAAGAAATAAGGTTTTAAGAGAAACTGTGCGTTCAACCTACTTTCCATAGGAGCTTGGTAGCGGTCAACAGGTTTCCTCCGTCGAAGGTTGTAACGCCTTGGAACATCTTCACCGTCATTTTCTTTGTTCTCACTTCCTCTTGATGTTTGTACTGTACCACAAAATGACACCGAATCGTTAAGTACTTTTGCAAATTATATGAAATCCAAAATGCATTACACAGATGCCTGTAAGTTTTATTATTATCATTATTTTAATGACACAGTGGATCCTGCAAAACCTTAAGATGAATTTATGCAAGTCACGTTTCAGAAATCACAAATCCTAGCAGATGAGCATGCATCTAGACATTGTCTGTCCTCTCTGAAACTGCTGATGGACTTGTCGTCAGCCTCAGTGTTTAACAACAGGCAAAATTCTGTCATATTGCTTAGCTAAGATGCAGATCTTCTGAAAACAGCTATTTCAGAAAGTCACTTCTTAGTTTGAGAAAGTGTTTAATGGAAAGGGTTTTAATAATCTGTAGTGCTAAGACTAAGCACAGTAATCTAAGTCCAAGTCTAGCTCTGCCACAAATTCTGTGAGCAATAATGGGCCAGACACAGGCTTGAAGCTCACCAATGAGAAAACAATGCCAAATGCACATAAGCTTAGGCCATTAGCTTCTGTCAAGTAACCTGAAGTTGTTTCATGAAAGATGGTAAAAAACACAAAAACCAGAGTGCAATTATCTACTGGGTTCTGGTGAATATCCTCTCACGTTAACAGCAGGACACCGAGGAAGGAACGTACATACTCCGTTCACCTACCTGTTTGCCAAAAGGACTTATCTTTTTTTCTTGGAAAGCACCGCCCTCTTTGGTTTTTATTTTTTAACCCCAAAGGTTGCATTGCTTTCTGAATGCAAGGTAGGTGCCATGGGGTATACAGACAGCACACGGAAAACTGAGCGATCAGTAAATGAGTTTGTGATCACTACCATCTCCAGTCCTTGGTGTTCCAACACTTCTATCACAAAAGCACGAATTTCTCTGCTTTATTGCTCCACTAACCCTTTCCTTTGTTCCAGTAACTTCCTTTGTAACAACACTGACACTTTCCTCACTCTTTTCTGGCGTATTTTTCATTATAAAAGTATATTCTAGCTCTTTCCTGATTTAAAATTGTAGTTTGCATTTTGATCATCAATTAATTGCCCCGGGCTCATTTCCCATTCAACGTGCTATTTAAAACTCCTCTCTACAAGTCTCTACTGCACAGCTCCCTGAAACCCACACACTTTAACCAAGCTTCTCCCTCTAGACTGGCCCCCGCCTTGTATTCAAGCTACTCTTATTCAGACTTTGAGCTAATGTTTTCCTAACTAAACCTCCAAAGGAGTCAACTCTGCTTCTCCCTTACTAGTCCATGGCCCAGCCATTCTTCCTCCGAAGAACTTCCCTCGGGTTCCCACCTGCCACTGTGCATCTCTCTGCTCCTCTGGGCCTCTGAAGGGAGGAGCAAAGTATTTTCTGGGGCTCAGCCTCCTGTCACTGTCTCTCTGAGCTCCTTTGCAGGTGTGCAGGTGAGCTCTCTCACATAATCTAACTTGTCAGCTCATCTACTGCAACACCCTTTTCGGTCCTTAAGTACAGTCTTGCCCTGTTCTGATCTGTTTAGAAAGCTCCTACAAGGATGATCTAATTTACTGCCTTAATCACAACTAACGTTCTTCTTAAAAACTGTAAGTTTTCCCATCACTTCCAAGTTAATATGGCCTTTCGTGGCTTAACCTCATTCCACAAGTCACTGAGTACCCAGATGACAGCTCCTAATTACAGGCCCTGACAGCAGCTTACGGTGACTGCCTCCTAAACGCAGAAACGCACAACGCTATCCTCCCTCCTGCTGAGCTTCACGCTTGGGAGGAGCTTTTCATAAACATCTGGCAGCCTATCTACCTTGCTTCCTGAAAATTCTTGCTGTGCTGCTCAAAACCATGAAAACTGTCACGCTCCTGCTGTAGCGGTATCACCGTTCCGCATGCTGAGTAATAGTAACGCTGTCCATTTCTTTCCATTCCCACCTGTCTACAACCATCTGTTGCCTTTTATCTTGTAAGCAGTTTGGAAAAGCACTGTTGTTTTTGGTGTTTTTTTTTTTTCACCTTTCAGCTCACTACAGTACAGCCCTAGAGCTCATACTAAGGCTTGTGAAGTCAATAGCAACACAGAATTTTTACAGAAGACAAATACCCAGTAGATTAGCTTCTTTCAATTGTTTAAGGCTTTTGGTTAGAACAGAGTAAAGAAAACTTAAAACCAGAACTCACCAATCTCATCTGGACTGCCAGGTCCAGTTCTTTCAAAGTCTGACTTCACACAGGTGAAGATATCAAGGTTCTCCTAATTCCAAGCAGCAAGAAAGATCGGTCACAAACGTGCAGAAAAACAGACGTGCATACACGTACATCCACTGACAGACACGTCTGTCTGTTGATGCTTACACAGTAACATTATCGAGGCACCCCGTATACACACAAAAAATAAATTATTGCACAAGAGGAGAGAATGGGAATATGATTGCGTGCACCCACAATCAGCAACAAGAATTTCTGCTCTAAACCAGGGCTCGGTACATGCAGTGGTTAAATACTTGCCCAGATACACAACTGAGTGCATTAGTTAATCAGAGGTTAATAACCTACAGCGTGACAGAACCAAGGAAAAAGAACTACCTTTCTAGCAGACATACCAAAAGAAATCATACAGGCGTGTGAGAGATGCTAATAAAAAGTACTGTGGACAATTCTGGATTAATTTCACAGCCCTGGGCAACCAGCTCTAGGTGTCCCTGCTTGAGCAGGGGAGGGTTGGACCAAGTGACCTCCAGAGGCCCCTTCTAACCTCAACCATTCTGTGATTTGAGAGAAAAAAAAGGGAATTCAGAGCTAAACTAGAAGCTATGAAAGTAGGTTATCGGGAAGTTTTAAAATGATGTGCCTATCCTTCAAAAGAACAGTAATTTAATAAAATAGTTGAATTTAATAGAGCAAAACTAAGACAGAGGAAGTATGATTGCTGCATACAACTTTAACAGGGGTTCCTCTAGAGACAGGGGTTTATTTAAGCTCTCAGGCAAGGCCAGCACACAAACAAATATACATAAAGTAGCCATCAGTTCATTCAGCTGGAAATTTGAAAGGCTTCAAGTTCCTGAAAACTCTGGGAGCAGTTTGCAACCAAGGAAGAATTCTAAAATGCAAGTTAGGTCAATTAAAGAAAACAGCTCCATTTGCCTGTAACAGATGACTAAAGCTACATGATACTGGAGATTCTTTGTGAGCTCTCAGGAAAAAAAACGTTAACAGGAATCAAAATTCGAGTGAGTGACCAACACAGGAAGCTATGCACTGCCTTTTGTTAAGCTTTCCAAGTAAGTGCGTTCCTGAGCATGACGAGAAATATGATTTAGGAGTTAAGGATAAAAAGCTGAACAGCTTAAACTGCCAAGCTGATGGAAAGCACCAGTCTTTTTGCATATTCAGTCCCCCAGGCAGAGCTTTTAGTAACATTTGGAGTAAAAACCCAAGTCCGAAACAGCCGTTTGTAAACAGCGTCCATTCAAAAAGCAGAAGGCAATTCAGAAACTGGAGTGGAAGACATGCATTTCAGCATCTCCCCGTTATCCCACATCTTCTGCAGAAGATGCTTCCTCCACTCTTAAAAGACATCTGGAGCAAAACCGTATCAGTAAGACATGAAGATATAACCAGAGAGCAAGACCAAATGGTAGTTTAGACCACACTATTCTTTGGAAGGAAGTTATTTCAGTTCAATTAAAATTACAACTAAGTTACTTCCCTACGTGAAATACTCTACAAAAATGGCAAACTGACGGAGTATTTGCTCTGTCATTTGTACCTCAACATCTTCCCAACATCTTTGGCATCTACGCATCTGCTCCATTTCATCCATTTTTTGTAGCACAACTTCCGCAGTACTAAGATACAAAGTTGACATGTAAGAGCAAAGTTAGGCATGTATGAAAAAAATAAAACAGCACACGCAATCAATAAGAGATTTTAATGTAGTATGCACAAAGCAAAAGTCATTGACACTTAGCCAAGATTTTAGACATTACCAAAAAATTAGGTCAAATCTTTAGTTTTGATAGAGATTTAAGAACAAGCTTTTGAGGATTTGCAAACATACGCTGTTTTCAGGTTTATTTTCCCCTCTTACTGAGCACATTTAAAATATATATATATTTAAATGCAGGAGGAAAATAAGAATTCTGACATCCTAGTAAGATGTTATAAAAAAATTACGTCAACTTTTAATCCTACTTAAGTTGCTCTGCACAGTAGCATTAAGTCATTTTTTGTTAACCAAGGAAAGGCTGTTTGTTCTTCTCTACACGGGAATCTAAGTTTTGCGTTGTAGAAAATGATGAAATGAAAGGAAAGCAAATTCTGAAGCAGAAAACAATTTTGGCTTCAGAAACAGAAATAAACCATGGACAGAAACGCAGAATCGCTAGGACTACTTTGCTTTGACTGTATCAAACCGTCCTCAGTTTCTTAACCAAGCATTACATTCACTTTTGTGAGTATGGAACAAAAAGTTCATTAAAAATGACGGCACTTCTGATGCTAAGAAAACTGCCAAATGGGGAAAACTCAACGAATTGAACTCTCAATGCCAGGAGCAGCCATACCTCTTTGCTGTCAAAAAAAAGAGCAAGTCAAGGCCAACATCATGCCATAGTGCAAAGGCTTGCTAAGAAAGATCATTTTAAGAGGTCTGCAAGAAAAGATGACTTACTTTGTTATAAGTTTGTCAAATAGAATGGACGAGTTAGTAGTAGAGTACCGACTGCGTCGGACTCTACAGCTGCGGCGCAGCTCCAAGTCCCTGTTTTCTCCTTGGACTCGTCTCATAGTTTTTGCACCAGCTCTACTCCTCAATGTTCTGGTGACTGAAACGCAGAAAAAGTATTTTGAAACAGTCAAGATGGGATTCTCCTTATTTCACCGTTGCTCTTGTAAAATGTAAACAGACAAACAAAAAAGGCACCCTGAAGTGGATTGATTTTTCTTTAAATTTCAGATCAGAAGTTGTTGACACAACCACTGCATTCCACTTACTTATCGCTCTGCATGTTTAAACTGTCTACTTAAAACTGGGACCTGTAGAGACATTTTTAAAGAGACTGAAAGCTAGCCAGACAAAAACAAACACACAACTTTTGTTCCATGCAGGAGGGAAATTTACTCCAGTTATTTCTGTCTTGGAAAAGTGAGAACAATCAACACCTTTCTCTAAGGTGTTTTCACTCCATTCATGTCAAACTGTATCTAACAGTGCTCAAAAAAAACACTATTACATTGCAAGCCTCTTCCTAAGAGGTGTATGTTTTATTACTCTGTTTATGCATGCAGCACTTTCATTTCCTGCATTATGATCTGACAGCTCAAGGAGGTAAGAATCGTTTCAAGAGAAACACCCAAACACCAGATAACTCAAACTCGTGCTTTTTAGAAAAAAGCCTGCCCATTGTTCACCGTACAGCACCCTTTGGCACAGGTTTGTTGCTTGCACTGTCATTAAAAGAGCCAAGAGGACAAGGGGAAGGGAAGAGCTACACCACTGTGGTGGTAGGATCACAGCTAAGGTTTAGTTTTGTGGTTGCCACCTATAAAACTAAGTTTAAACTTACCAAGTATCAATTTACTTTGCACAATTAGAACAGTTTGCTTTGTGCCTACAAAGCTGCAATTCACACTGCTCCCTCCCCAAGGAATTCATAAAATCTCCTATTTGCACCTACCTCTCTTCACAGAAAAGTCACTGATGAGTGAATTCAGCTGACTACAGAAGGCTTTGGGGCCAAATGAAAGCGATGGAGTGACCAAGTGCCATCCTCTTCAGTAACCAGCATAAATCGGTATCCCGGGGAGTTACAGCCACTTGCCTGTGTTATATTCTTTTTTTTTGTTCCAATTTCGGCTTTCTCAACTGCCTACATTAAGAAAGAGGACAGGGGAGAGAAGGGAGAAGAGACTTTTTGTATTAGACCCATCAAGGATGGGAAATTTCACCATGTTTACAAGCCAGTGCTCCATGGTATACAAAGAGAAGCCTGTAGGCCTCACGGAGGATCCAGATCCCAAGTCTGTTGTGTACCATATACATGCGGTTCTGTATGTACCCACATTTCCTAGCTTGCTCATGTTGAATTCTCAAAATTATGAGCAATAGCACCCAAGTGGAAAAGATACATGTCCTGGTTTCAGTTAGGACAGTTAGTTCTCCTAGTAGCGGGTAGGTTGCTATGTTTTGGCTTAGGATGTGTAAAAGGATGTTTAGAAGAGTGCTGATACCACCCCGATGTTTCAATTGCTGCAGAGCAGTACTTACAACAAGCCAAGGACCTTTCGGTGTCTCACTGTCCTACTAGCGATCAGAATTGGCACACAGCAACAGCTGCGAGGGGACAGATTCAGGATGGCCGACCCCAACTGGCCAAAGAATTCTATGCACACAGAAATCACACACACAATTTCTAGGTTGGAAGAGACCTCAAGATCATCGAGTCCAACCTCTGACCTAACGCTAACAGTCCCCACTAAACCATATCCCTAAGCTCTACATCTAAACGTCTTTTAAAGACTTCCAGGGATGGTGACTCCACCACTTCCCTGGGCAGCCCGTTCCAGTGCCTAACAACCCTTTCAGTAAAGAAGTTCTTCCTAAGATCCAACCTAAAACTCCCCTGGCGCAACTTTAGCCCATTCCCCCTCGTCCTGTCACCAGGCACGTGGGAGAACAGGCCAACCCCCACCGCCCCTGAGCCTCCTCTTCTCCAGGCTGAACAAGCCCAGCTCCCTCAGCTGCTCCTCGTAGGACTTGTTCTCCAGGCCCCTCACCAGCTTCGTCGCCCTTCTCTGGACCCGCTCAAGCACCTCGATGTCCTTCTTGTAGCGAGGGACCCAATACTGAACACAGTACTCGAGGTGCGGCCTCACCAGAGCCGAGTACAGGGGGACGATCACCTCCCTAGCCCTGCTGGTCACACTGTTTCTGATACAAGCCAGGATGCCGTTGGCCTTCTTGGCCACCTGAGCACACTGCTGGCTCATATTCAGCCGACTGTCCACCATCACTCCCAGGTCCTTCTCTGCCTGGCAGCTCTCCAACCACTCATCTCCCAGCCTGTAGCTCTGCCTTATGACAACATGCTGCACCATGGATAGGGCGGGGCAGCCGGGCTGCTAGGGGTTACGCTGGGCACTGGTCAGCGGGTAGTGAGCAACTGCATTGTACATCACTTGTTTTGTACACATTACTAATAGCAGTACTATCATCATCATCATCATCATTACGTCGTGGTTTAGCCCGGCCGGCAGCTAAACACCACGCAGCCGTTCGCTCACCCTCCCCCCTCCCTCTCTGGGACGGGGGAGAGAAATGGAAAGTGAAGCCCGTGAGTTGAGATAAAGACAGTTTAATAAGACAGGAAAATAATAATAACAATAATAATAAAATAATAACAATAATAATAATAATACAATGGTGATAATAGTACTACTACTAATAATATGTACAAACAAGTGATGCACAATGCAATTGCTCACCACCCGCTGACCGATGCCCAGCCTAACCCCGAGCAGTCCGGCCCTCTCCCCCCGGCTAGCCACCCCTATATATTGTTTAGCATGACATCAGATGGTATGGAATACCCCTTTGGCTAGTTTGGGTCACCTGTCCCGGGTCTGTCCCCTCCCAGCTCTTACTGCACCCCCAGCCTGCCCACTGGCAGGACAGAGCAAAAGGCTGAGATGTCCTTGGCTTAGTATAAGCACTGCTCTGCAACAATTAAAGCATCGGGGTGTTATCAGCACTCTTCTCATCCTAAGCCAAAACACAGCACTCCACCAGCTACTAGGAAGAAAATTAATTCTGTTCTAACTGAAACCAGGACACATTATTATTTTCCTGTCTTAATAAACTGTCTTTATCTCAACTCGCAGGCTTCACTTTCCCGTTTCTCTCCCCCATCCCAGAGAGGGAGGTGGGAGGGTTGGAGAAGGGCTGTGTGGTGTTTAGCTGCCGGCCGCGTTAAACCACAACAACACCTCAAAGGGGTTGGGGAAAAAAACACATGTTTTAGAAAAGACTTTCACTGAGAAGAGGGATTCTAGTTTTAAGGTACTGGTACGCCATCAGCATGCTCATAGGCCTTTGCTGATTTTAGCCGGAGGTTTATCAGGCCACAACTCACTGCACATGCTTTCTCTCTTGCTTTTCAATCTACAAATCGAACAGAGATTGAGCATATAGAAATACAGTACCTTGAAAAGCGTCTTCTGTTGACAGTTCCCCTCAGTATCGCCATACTTTCTTCAAAGCTGGAGACCGAACACCGCAGCATGCTTTTTCTCATTGATCTTAAACGGTGTCCGTTGAAACATTCAATACTGGTAGAAGAATAATCCTAGGGAAAGAAGGAAATAAGAAAATATTTATGTGAACCACGTAGATTCAGATAAAGAAATTCTGCCTCACGCAAGTTTAGTTAACCCTCCTGACTTGGTAGTGGGGCAACTAATGGCAGGCAGACACTGAAACGCTGCTGTGCTCAAGAAAAACCTGGAGGAAACAAACAAACAAACAAACAAAAACTTTCAAAACTAAAGCTTCCCTCTCCCCACCATTTTCTTGTGGATAACTTAAGCTTAATATCCTTGGCAAAAAGATATTGCAGCAAAACCTTTCACATAAACTTAGTGTTTCGTGAAAAACAACAACAAAAAAAACCTTTAAATTCAATTGGAATTTAAATTCAAAACTTTGAATTCAATTGAATTTAAATTAAAAAAACTAAACTAATTAAATTAAAAAATTTAAATTCAATTGACTGTTCAGAGGAACAGTCAAGCTTGACATTATACATCCTAGAATTAAAATCTAGTTCGAGTTTTTCTCCCATCTCCAGACCTTGCTAAAGATGCTTATTAGGAGCTCTGTCAAAAAAAAGTGTAAGGCTTGTTATATCAAAGCTTTGAACCCTTCTTACTGCCCTTGACCTTCTTCACATTGCTGCTCCTACAAGGGTGAGTACTATCATTTTTAGTACGGGAGGGAAGCTGTGATATCCTTGAGTGGGGGGTCGTTCTGTTTACAAAATGAAGTTCCAGCAAGAGTACATCAAATGAAATTTCACTCCAAAGTCAGAAAATAGACAAGATTCTTCTGCTTCCCGGCACTAACTTTACTAAGAGCTTAGTTAGTGTTTGCTCAAGGTAACAGCAAAGGCATGAAGAAGTTAGAGGAGGGCACTGGTAAGGGCACGTGGGAGAATGCTTTTCTCCCTCCTGTTCTCCGTGCTGATAGAAAGGGGCCTCACGAGATGCTTGCCCTAGCACAAGTTTGAATCCAGGCATCTGAAACAACTCTTGAAGACATTTTTTATTCCCCAGACCCAGCAGAGATGAAACAAGACCTAAAGCTTGATGAGACCAGCCTGGTCTGCCACAGTGATGTTTAATGTTTTTCCTCCAGGAGGCTTAAGAAAGGAAAGAGTGGAATAACTCAGGAGACCTCTGTACACATAGTTATGCATTTATTTGATGACTTCTCTGCAACAAGCACAGTGCCGTGTACTCGTGTTATTCTTTATCAGCTCTTCTTTTATCTTCACCTTGTCTCAAACAAGGGCACAGCCAGGAACAATGGACCAGGAACCCTGACCATCCTCTGGCTCCTACAAAAGCATCCCAAGTCAGTGAGACAGCAGACACTGAGAAGCACTACGTTACCTGCAGCAGGCTGCCAGCAGGGCAGAACTGGCTCGTATCAGTCACACAAGGCTGAAAAAACGCACTCAAGAAGTGAAATTCAGCAGAAGCAAGTGGCTAAACCAGAGCAAGGAAACTGCAGGAAGGAATTTTGTAGTAGTTTGAAAGTTATTTTCCTCCTACTATGGGAAGTGATCAACAATTGCTTCTAAGAAGTTAGCTGTTGGGTGTCTCTAAGGAAGCAAGCAGATGCTCAAGTGCCAGCCAAACAGGTAAGTGTGTTTAGGCTAGGAGCTCTGGTGTCAAGTCCCTACGCAGATGACTCAGGAAGGCTCAGCAGAGAAAAGGGCCACTTCCCACTTTCCCCAAACAAAAAGGGAACTCTGGAGCACACGGGTGTCAAGTACAGGTCACAACAAAACGACCTTGTTCGGCCTGAGGAATCACAGCGGGGTTGTAAAGCTGCAGACAAACAGCCTCCAGAGGGACAGCTGCCGCTTACGGTCTGCCACAGGACTCCTTGGGACTGGAAACTTGGGAGAAGACGAAGCCATCAGACTCCGGTTTACCTGAGACTTTCTGCTGCATGCTCCTTAATCTAGATGGATGAAATACGCCGAATAACTGAAGGTAAATGGCTTGCTGGTATCGGGAAAACTGCAAAAGCTGCTATTGCCGAGTCTTTGCGCACCAGAAAGTCAGGGAAGAGACATTAGGATGTGAACAAGCAGCTAGGAGCAGGATCGCCATCTCTGTCATCTAGGGCACTTCTACATGTCTCTGCTATATGAGTGCTCCAGCAAAGGCTGGCGGTCCTACAAACGAAACAGGAGTGACTCTGTGCCTCGAAGCATGGGAAAGTTCTGCAAGGAGGTGAAAAAACACAAAGAAAGAAACCAAACCAAACACACCTTACAACCTGTTTCATGAGAAGGATTCTGCTTTCGCTTCAGTGAAAACTTTACATTTAACTTCCTCATTCCTGCTCCCACAAGGAAAGCGGGCCAGCTGTTTGCCCTGCCTGACTTTGCACAGCCTTCCCTCACGTGCCACGGGCAGCTCAAGTCCTTGCAGGCTTTGACAACCGCTTCTCATGCACACTGCAACGGCAAAGTGGAGATACTGAAGTGTTGTCGACGGAAGGAAGACACAAGCACTCAATATGAGTGATCAGTATGCTTCAACTTTACTAGATAGCCCAGTCGATATATATACGGTACAAGATAATTAGGTCATACATGTTACAAAAGCTAAGCTTATGATTGATTATTGCTATATCCTGTTAGTGCAGACAGCTATAACCACAAGTTCTCTTTTTAGAGCTAACTATAGCCCCAAGGACACTGTATTCCTTGCTCCAAGGACACTGTTCTTCTATCCCTTTTACAGCTGTCAGCTGCAGGCCTTATGTTTTACGGTTAGCCCAATCTTATACTAGCGGTGTGCGGTATTTGGCAAGATCGTCCTCATCTAATTGCTTAATGTTTAGGTGACCTCTGCCCTCAAGCCATTCCTCTACACTGAAGCAGCCTCCAGCGCCTGCTTGCAAAGAGACGACACCCCAAGGGCTGCTTCCTGCTTAGTTCAGTAGACTTGAAATGAGAAGGGGGAAGAGAAAGAGCAAAACAAAACCCCAGCCTGAACCCAAAGAGCCGAGAACGCTGAGCTCGGCGGCACGGAGAGCTGAAAGCACCGCTCGGAGGCGGGGCTCGCCCTGAGAGCTGGGAGGTGCTTTGAGGTGGTTCTGCTCTGCCTTTGGGAAGAGCAGAGCTTGAGCTCTAGCTAGCTGTGTGTACAGCAGCCAATTCCTTCAGGTGATGCTGAGCGGGGATGGGAGCAGCCAGACGGAGCTGGAAATGGTGTGGATGAAATACCAGACACACAAATCGTCCCTAAGAGCAAATTCGGGCTTTCCCTAACACCATCAACCCCTTAAGGGAAGTCGTAACCACATTACACCCCCTAACTAACGTTTTTTTACTTCAGCACTAATTAACCCTGATTTTTAGCCTTGCTCTCCGAGCCCCCTCAGCACCCCCCGCGTGCACCTGCCCGCGGGGCCGCCTGAGGGGGTGGGGGGCTGGTGAACGAACCCCCCCCCAAAGCTCCCCGCCCGGGCTCGCTCGGAGGGAACCCCGCGGGAACTCACGGCCGGGGCTGCTCTCTGCCTGCTCGTCCTCCTGCCGCCGGGCTGCAGCGAGAAGAACTCGGAGCTCGAGTCCATGGCAGCCAGGGACCGCCGGCGGCTGCCGGCGCTGCGCCTCAGCACCACCATGGCGGCGCCGCAGGGCCTCCCGGAGGCGCGGCGCCCGCTGAGGCGGCCCCGCGCCGCGGCCCGCTGAGGATCCCTCCGCCTCACACGGAGCCCTCCATCCCCCTCCTCCCCCCTTTCTTCCCTCCTCGGCGCGGCTCCCTCTTCCGGCCCTCGCTGAGGGCCGGCCCTCGCCCGCTCTTTTAATTTTTTTTTTTTTTTTTTTTTGGAAGTATTTTTTAAATCTTTGCCGGCGGAGGGTTACAGGCGGGAGGCGCAGCACCGTTTGAGCCTTTTGGCGGGCGGGAAGCGGCGCGTGCCGCCCCCTCAGGCGGGCGCCGCCTCCTCACGGGCTCCGCGCCCGCCCTCAGGCGGCTCCCTCAGGAGCCCGGCCCCGTTCCCCAGCACGGGAAATCTGCCCCCGGAGCATGGCGGAGCTGGATGAGGACCGGTACCGGCCGGCGGTGCCTCCCCGAGCCGCCTGCGCCTACACCGGCTGCTACTGGTAAGGGAGGCGCCTGAAAATGGCGGCCGGCGCCTGAGTGGAGGCTGGCGGCACGCTGAAGGGGGGAGTTGAAAACGGAGCTAAAAACCCCGCAGGGAAACCTTCCCGGCCCGGTTTGGGTTGCTGGAAGTGAAGGTGAAAAGGGGATTGAAAAGAAAACGGTGCCGTCGACGGTTGTGTTTTGCAGTGAGGAAAACGTGTGGAAGCTGTGCGACTACATCAGGAGTCGGGGGGAGCGCCCTGTGGAAGAGTTCTACGCGGTTTTCATCTCCAACGAGAGGAGGATGGTGAGTGGGTGAGTTGTGCGCTCCGTGGGGGTGGTAAACCACAGGCGGGGGGAGGTGGGAGGCGCTTTAACTACCCCAGGCCTTTTAACTACAGCCTGGGGTAGGTGAGTCTTGGCCCCAGGCCCCCCTGCAGCAGCTGAGAGGCACGCAGGCAGCAGCACCTGGGAGCATGAAGAATTTCATTTGTTTCTGGCCTCCAGACCCCACGCAGTATTTGCTCAAGACATCAAGGCAACACCAGAACCTGAGAAGCAGTAAAAGGAAACAGCTCGACCTGCTGCACCAGAAGAGAGCCCTGCTCTCTCCTCTAGAAGCCCCAAGGATAAGGATACCCTCAGGGGAACAAAAGGTTCACGGCATTCTTTCCAAGCTTAAAAGAAGTTGCCCTAAAACAACAGATCAATCTTAATTAAAGGTTAAAGGTTGGGCTAGATGATCTTAAAGGTCTCTTCCAACCTGAATGTTTCTATGAATGTCCTTACCTGTCACGCTTGGATTGTGGGAAGAAGGAATCACGGTGCCCCTAAGGGCTGTGGGATGATTTTTCCCTGTCATCCATCAGGTTAGGGGGAATATTACATTATATGGTCCAGAATAGCGCCCAGTTTAATGTTTCTGAAAGATAAAACCTGGAGCAAGCTTTCTGACAGCAGCACTGACACAAGCTGATGAAATGCAGAGTTTAGCAAAGAACTTACCCAACGTGAAACTAATCTCTGTAAGTCAGGAGTGGTTTATGCCAAATTGCTTAACTTTCAGGTCCCGCTCTGGAAACAGAAGTCAGGGCATGGAGATGAGCCTGTTGTCTGGGTAAGGCCCTCTGTTCTTTCTTTGTCAGTATTTAAGTGCGTGCCTCTGTAGCTGAGGTCTGCAGGATCAGATGTGGGTAGTGTTAGATACCTCTGCTGGAATGAATTTAGGTTTATGTCCCCCCTGAGCATCAGGAAGCACTCTGTATGTGCCAGAGGTCCCTTCCGACCTCAGCCGTCCTGTAGTTCTGTATTAGTATTTATAATTCTTCTACAGCAGCCTAAATGCAACCCTTTTATTGTTCACAGGGAAATAGCAGTGAGATGGCCCATAAAACCACCAGGTGACAAAGCTTAGTTAGCATCGGTAAGAGTGCACAACAGTTCTGTGAAAATTACTGTCTGGTTTTGTTGGGGCCCGCCAGCTTTGTAGGATGTTAAATAGATGTCTTGTAACAAGCTGACAGGTGAAAATATCCATATAGGTCTGACATGGGATGGAAAAACGTGAGCAATATATGTCTTCAGGTGCCAGCTTGTATGTAAGCTCTTCCAGAGTTTTTGGCGTGTCATTTAATTTAATGTAGTTCGGTAGTTGCCACTACAGAATTCCTTTTAAAGATGTGTAGTTATGGTTATACTGTATGGGAGGGAAAAAATCAATTTTGCGTGGCAATTTGTTTCAGAAATTCTGTTTTAAAAAAAAAAAAATCTATGAATTTCTGAAATTCTGTCCTTACAGAATCATTTTCTGGAAAATTATCAGTGTGTTTATATTGTACAAAAGGCTTGGTTTAAAAAGAGGTCCAAGTGTTATCGGGATGATCTGAGAAGGAATAGGAGTTAACAACAACTATCTTCAATTTACTTTTTGGAAAACTGCAATGAATGTAAGTAACTAACACTGAAAATAATAACTGGAGTTTCTCCAACCCCCTGCCATACCCGTGTTTCCTACATGTTAAGGAATCAAAGATGTGGTATGAGGACTAGCGTACTCTTCAGGTTAGCTGCCCAGGCTGATATCAAAGAAGGCTACAAGTAATGGGGAGAATAGCAAGGCTTACCAAAAGGCACGAGGGCTGAGGCAGGCATTAGGAAACGTCTCTCCTGGTGCTGGAACATCACAGGCGTGATACCCGAGCATCAGAAAGCAGTCTCTAAAGAAGAGAAGCTGTAGCCTCAGCTTCCAGGAGGCTTTTTTTCTACTCCCTGTGCCGGTTTCTGGTTAACAACTGTTTAACTCCTGACAATTACCGTTCTTCCCAGGACTACCACGTTATCCTACTTCGTGTCTCCAGTGGGGAGCAGAACTTCACTTATGATCTTGACACAGAGCTGCCATTCCCCTGTCCTTTTGACATGTACAGCACGGAGGCCTTCAGGCTGGATGACAGCCTTCATCCTGAATTTCACAGGTGAGGACAAAAAAAATAAAGATGAAGAGCATGAATTTTATTTCATGAAGTCCAAGTTGAAGTTGTCTCTGTGGATATATACTGATAGAAGTCTTCTGTTATACTCCAAGAAACTCAATGCACTGCATTATTTTTCTAAAGCTCTTTAATTGCTGTTGTTTAATCATCAAAAGCCTTTCCTTGCTGATGTTTATTCTTAACAGCCCAGCAGCTTAGCCCAGTGTTTCTGAGTGGAGTATTTAACTAAGCCAAGGCTCCCTGGGAGGAAGAAAGGGCTCTTCTCCAGAGTGGCTAATGCAGCGTTATGTACATATATCTCTTGATACAATTGTGCATTGTTGTTTAGGAAAATCCGGATGATACGAGCAGATCTGTACCTGGAGACGTTTGCTTCGGACAGATCTCACATGAAAGATGCAGATGGGAAATGGCAGAAACCTCCTCCCTCGTACCCCTGCATTGAAACAGCAGGTGAGCTGGCAGGACTCCTTTTTCCTTTTAACAGAGTTGAATGATTCAGTCAGAGGTGGGTGCAATAAATAAATGTGCTTTTGGACATGTGCTTTGGAAGCGTATCCAGCCAGCACAGTGTGTGGGGACAAAATGGGGCTCTGCAGTGCTTGCCTTTTCCGAACATGTAAAGTGTAGCGTGCTTCCTGGCAGCTGCCACTGCTGTTATCAAACACGAACTGCTGGTCTTCAGAAACTGAGCAGAGAGTAAGAGGTATGAAATGTTGCAGTGGGGAGCTGAAACAGAGGCCAAGCAACCTGCCTAGGGTTGGAAAGGGAATTTTTAACACGGTGATTACCCCACTTTTTTTTATCACACGGCGTTTCAGCTTACTCGAACCAGGTGTTTGCCAAGCTGGCTAATGTTTGCCATGTGTTTATTCTCTCCTTTTCTTCCCAGATGGAGAGAAGTGTGGTGAAGTTTTGTTTTGGTGGAGTTTGTTGATGCTGTGCACGTTTGGTTTTGCTGCTTTTTTAATAATACAATGCTACCATGTATTTCTGTTAGAGAAGGTGGGGTCAAAGGAACATGTCTTGTGTCTAGAGCCAAGTTTATTGTGGTTTTAAGCTACAGGCAAGTTAATTCACAGTTTTTGTGTTGCTTTCTAAGAAAGTTTGGCGTTTCACTTGGGTATAAATGAGTTATGAGTGGGGGCGGGAGCACAGGTACAGCCTTGTGAAGCATTTTTAGAAATTCCAGGCTATGAAACACCTGTCTCAGCCAGCCTCCAGGTCATCCTTGGGACGTTGGTAGGTAGCTAAAGATGCAGAGACTTTGATTGCTCCCGTACTTCATTCCTTAGCCTGTACCTTGCCAGGCTGGGAGGAGCATCCCCAAGTCATCCAGTCCAGACCCTGCTCAGAGCCGGTGCAATTAGACTGAGGGGCTTTAAGACTCTGTCTGGTCTAGCCTGGAACAACTCCAGGGACGGCCATTGCACCACCTCTCTGGGCACAGTGTTCCAATATTTGATCCCAGGCATGAATTCAATACAATTCCAGTATGCAACCAGAGTTTCCTGTGTTCCCACTCGAGTGCTTTGCTTCTTGTCCTGTTGCCAGCCACCTGGAAGGCTCTGAGTGCACCTGTGGTGATGTGCTCTTGTCTGGGCAGTCACCTGGGTGTTGCAGGGGATTTGTTGATTTGTTTTGCTGCTCTTACATTGTATTTATGAATGGTTTACATTTCTTTATATGGAATAAGCGTTTGGGCAAATACAGTACCCAGGGTACACTGAACTGAATAAAGTCTTTTATTTTTATTACAAAAGAGTCAACTTCTTTTTTTTTAATAAATCAGATCAGAGGTTGACATCCCACCATAAACGTGTTGCTCTGTTGTAAACTGAGGCCACCCTTGCAGCTCCCCCCACTACCAAAACCTCGCCACATAAACCCAGCACCTGGGCGTCACTCAACAGAGCCATTGAGCTGTAGAACATCAGGTTGTCATCCCTCCAGACATGAGTTTGCTCCTTGATTAAACTACTGAGCTGGTTCCTGGTGGCTGAAATCCATGGCACGCTTCCTTTAGTGAGGCTCAGATAGGAGAATTTGCCACGTTTGGTCTAATTTCAGGATCAAGGCTGTTAAGGAGAACAGAGACAACCATTATTCAGAATGTAGAAGTTAAAAATCAGCATGAAGAAACGTTCCTTTTTCTCTTTACTCACTCTTTAGCTTGTCCTTTCCCACAGAGAAGTCCTGACTTTCTGTAGTCCATTCCTATTACAGTATTTATGTGCTGAGAGTCCCCGTGTGGTGGCTTTTTGGACTCGGTCACCCTTGAATTAGGCATTGAACAAACAGAAAAAAGTTCCTCACAGTCCCACTCTCTCCTGGCTTCTCTGTGCTGGTGGTCACTGGAAATTCTCCAGTAACCCAACACTACAACGTTTGCTACTGAAAATGTTAGGGCAAGGCCTTGACGGCCTGACATCCACGCTGGGGTCACCCTGTCCCATGGGTCGGTCCTCTCACTTCCACCAAACTATGGATGCAGTGAGCTGGGATGGGACAGAAGACCCATGTCTGTCCTGCCTCTTTCTCCTCTGCTGCTTCCTTTTTGTTAAGAATATCATTTATTCAATTCAACCTCTTTTACGTGCCTGTTTGGGACTTTAGGGGAAAAAAAAAAGCTCTATTTTTCTGACACGCATTTTCTCGGTTGATGCATTTCTGCAGGCCCATCTCGTGGAAATAAAATTTTTCAGTTGGCCAGCAGAGAGAGCAGTCAGCACGCAGCAAGCGTGCGGCCAGTTCCCTGCTGGCACGGTGTGCCAGGAGCTGTTACAGCTCAAAACAAATCATCCCACAGCAGCGCAGAGGTGATCTGTGTCTCACAGGGTTGGGGCACCGGGTTTCGTGTTGCCCTTGTCAGCCTGAGCCCCTGAGGGCATCGAGGAGCGTGCCAAGGCCTTCAAACCAAGCCTTTGGATCGAACCAGCGTTTGTAATTCCTACTGAAATGGGTGCGTGGCACTTGAGGATGTCAAACTAATCGATGTATGGATTTTGGGGGCTAAATTTAGGCACCTGGGAGGCTGCAATCCGATCTACACCATTAAGTAGAGCAGCTGGGAGGCACCGGGCTGCACTCGTATGAATCAGATTCCAGGATCAGAGCCCGGGTCGGAACATTTTGGCCTGTGGGGCCCTTCCCTGCTCGCCCGCTCGGCGTCATCCAGCCAGGACCTCATGTGTGCTGTGAAACCATCTGCTGTGAAAACGGTCAGCTCTAGGGTCTGCTTTTCCCTTGTTAGGATGAATTGGGCCGAATTTTCCCGTTTTACGGTGCCGTGAGGTTGTTTTCTCCTTTTCCCCTTGCCTTTCCAGCAAACACGGGTGGTGGGTTGAAGGACACTGCAAGGAGCAGGCAGGAGGTGTGAAAACCCCGCCGGGTCATTCCTGTAGCCCCCAGCAGCTGAGCACCTGCCTCCACCTTTTGTGGGGTTGCCCTCTTAGGGCACTTAGGATTCGCAGGCTCGGGGAATCTCAACGTGAAACCCATCTCCACGTCCGCCTGCAGTAATTTCCTGCTCAGAAATTGGAGGGAGCAAGCGCCGGTGATTTTCTTCTCCCTCCTGGCTTCCCCCGTGCTGGCCCAGCCGAGGTCAAGGTGAATGAGGCATACCCGGGGAGTGTCCGGAGGCATCCGCGCAGCTTTGCTCAGCAGCTGCCTGTGCCCTTGCCCCTGGAGCTCGGCGAAGATCTGAGCGAGGCTTTTTTGTCATCATGGTGTCAGCAGAGAAGCACTCGCTGGAAGGGCAGCCTCTCAAAGCACAGCTGCAGCAGCGGTTCTGGAAAATCTCCCCAGTTTGACCTAAGATAAACAAATATGGCAGCTGAAGCGTCCTCAATGTTTCCTTGTTCTTACAGTAGGAAATACCTTGGATGCTGAGGGCGGCTAAAACAAATCTTGCCTACTTATCTAAGGCCTCTGGCAAGTCCCTGAGTTTCTGGGGGAGCTAAGCCGCTTCCCATGCGGGAGGCACACAGAGCTCGGGTTCGTGCCGCCGAAAATCAGCACGCAAAGGACCTGAGCTGTGGACCGGTGCTCGCCAGGCCCGAGGGAGGTGGCATTGCTGGGTGTGATGAGCAGGGTGTTTCCAGCAGGCCAGATTCCTGACAATACATGACTTAAAAGCAGGAAATGCTCATTTGGCTCTCTCCAACGTCATACCTGCCTTCCCATGCAGGGCTATATCTGAAAGCCAAACACTGCAATAAGGCAGGAATCATTACATGTTACATTTTTTTTTTTTTTAACCAGCCTACACGGTAAGAATATGGTAGCTAGCTCAGCCTTCCCCTCTTCCGAGTGTGTAATTGTGGTGGCATGCTTCCCACCGCCTTGGCATGGCTGGTCGGGTGGCAGAGCAGCAGCTTCACACTCGGAGCCCTCCAGAAAAACCACTCTGCCACGGCTTTTAATGATTTAGCTGTAAAACCTCCCTCCGCTGCCATGGCTTCCGACTTGCAGAGGGGAACAAGGGTTTCCAGCCCGTGTTTATAGCTCCTGTAATCAGTAAGGCCACTTATACTGTACTCATGCACTCATCACAGAGTGTTTTGCTGTATGAAATGGTCGTGGTTATATTTATCCCTGTGCAAAAACAAAGTCATCACAAACTCGGGCGGCAACGTTCGGCGTGTTTTGCCCTTGCTGTGTGCTGCTGTTTCTTCAGCAAACGGAGCGTCTACCAGCCCGAGCCACGCTCCTAGCACAAAAACCCCAGCCTGCTGTACGTCAGGAACCCCTCTGGTGTTTTTCTCTACTTGTTTTTTTTTTTGTCTTGTGTGAAGTAAACACAACTATTTAGTAAACTTTGCTCAGCTGCTACCTCAGTACGAATATGAGGCGATGCCAGCACAGTCCACAGGGTTCCATTAGTAGAGCTGAAAGCCGAGTTTGATCCGTTCTGCCAGAGGTACTAAAAATACCTTCTAATATGCTAAGGTATGTGTCTAGCCAGAAGATGTTTTCAAACGCCTTGTTCCAGGGAGCTGCTACACAGTAAACGGAGCCCGAGCAGCTCAGTCCTGAGGTGCAGAGGAAGAAGAGAAGAGGAAGGCCAAGTGCCTCCAGCCTGGCTCTAGACCAGGGGTAGCAGCACCATGTTCCCCCCACGTTGGTCCCAGCAGCAGGGTGGGAAGAGGGGACCTGGAGGGGGTTACAGCGCCCTACCTGCTGTAATACACAATAAATGTTTGTTCATTGTCTTTTGTAAAAACAAGGAGTTCCTCTTGAGGAGCGGGAGTTGCAAAGGCTCCCTGCTGAAGTAAGGAGCTGTATAATGCTTGGCTAGACACTATGAAAATTCTTTTGCTTAATGTAACAAAAAAGAGAACCCCCTCCCCTTCTCTCCTTCTGCATCTCAGTTGCCTCTTTTGTTCAAAGACCCTGCTGCAAAGCTCATGTAACCATCTCCTGATAAGTTGTTAAACTAGTGTATCAACGTCCTGCCTTCCTGTCTCACGCTGGGCCAACATGACCAAATAAAAAAAGAAGTTGGACCACAACGCCGAGGAAGACTACAGCCTTCATCTTCACGACCACCAGAGGGACAGAGATGACCCCCTAGCAACAGTGCGCGCAGTCGCAGAATATACCAGGATGTGCTGCGTAATCCCGGAATTACCAAGATATAAAAAGGGATGCTGGCGGGGGTGAGGTGCGTGCCGTTGGTGGAGCCGAGACTCCGTGGCCGCCCAGCGCTGTTTTGCTTGCTGTTGCTTACTCAATACATTCCTTTCTATTATTAATGCAATGCTCTCCGAAAATTAATTAAGGGGGCAACTTACAACACTGGGGAGCTCTGCTTGGGCATGGCTGGTGCGGCTGGTGGCGAAAGTGGGGTGGCTGGCGGGCAGCCTGCGATGGCAACCGATTGCGTTGCCCTTCACGGGCACCAGGCCTTGCAGCTGCCCCTGAGCAGCTCCTCTGGGAAGGATCCAGCGCTGAAGCATCTCACAGTGCTGGGAGCTCCCTTCACATCGGCCACGCTAATGCTGAAATTCCTCCTGTCCTCCTCCCTGCCAGGAGTCCAGCCAGGTGCGGGAGCACTCCATCTGCCTCTTCCAAGCCATGGTGGAGGCTGTGCTGCGGCAAAGGAAGAAGGAAATGAAGAGGACAGTGCACAGCAGCCTCCTCCCACTCTACTTTCACATGAGAGACCAGAGTGAGAGTGTAGCAAAGGTACAGATCTCAGAGCTGAGCAGTTATGTGGGCAAGGGTGTGCTGATGCCACAGGGTTGCTCTGGGGGATCACAGAATTTCTAGGTTGGAAGAGACCTCAAGTTCATTGAGTCCAGCCTCTGATCTCTGGCTGTGATCTCTGGGATCTCTCTCATTGTGAGCTGCCTCCAATAGTGGCAGTCCCGTGGCCTTGCCTTGGCCACTGAACCCAGTGCACGCTGTCCGAGCCACGGCTGCGCTCGCGTCAGGCAGCACCCTGGGGTGTCACCAAGTGACGTCACAATGGGTGCCCACCCAGCCCAGGCGCGTGTCACAGTGGCACCCATTGTGACGTCACTTGGTGACACCCCAGGGCTCCGCCTTATAAGAGCGCAGCCGTGGCTCGGACCCTCAGTGTCGGTGCACGGCAGTGACGGACAGGGCAGGAGCACAGGGCCTTCGAGGAGTCCCCGAGCATAGCCCACGTCCCACAATGCCGCAACCGCCCGCCCGGAGGAGCCGCCGGTTTCTATTTGGGAACTCTCCCACTCCAGAGGATTTTTCTGAATCTGATGAGGAGGGAGGCATGCCCCCCAGGCAGCCCAGGCTGGCCTGGCAGGAGACCTGGTCTTCTAGGGGCAGCAACCGGCCAGCAGAGGACAGCTTGCTGGCAGTGGACAGAACCCCAGTCGAGGCCTTTTTGCCGGAAGAGGACAGCAGCCCGGCAGAGGACAGGAGACCAGCAGAGGCCATTGCTCAGGCAGCGGGCAGCAGCCAGGTAGAGGAGAGCCAGGACGACGTACAGTGGCTGGATCCCAGTGAGTCAGGGTCTTCGGGATGGGGTGGGGAGGGTTGGGGACACAGAGACCGCAGCCTGACTCCAGGACTCCTTCCCTGGGTAAAGCGGCGCTTGGGCTGACAGGGCCGAGCTTCCTCCGCAGCACCACAGAATGCCAGGACGCTTTGGGCTGGGGGGGACCTCGGCGATCACGATGCTTCCCCCCAGCCCAGGCTGCCCAAAGCCCACCCAGCCTGGCCGTGGGCAGTGCCAGGGAGGGGGCACCGCAGCCTGCGCCAAGGCCTCACTGCCCTGGGCGTGAAGGAGAGAAATCCCTGCCTGTCCGAAAGAAACCTGCCCTCTTTGAGGTTAAGGCCGTCACCCCTTGTCCTGTCGCTGCAGTCCATGATGAAGATCCTCCCCCAGCTTTCCTGGAGGCCCCTTTGGGCACGGGGAGGCCGCAGCGAGGTCCCCCCGCAGCCTTCTCCAGGCTCCACAAGCCCAGCTCCCTCAGCCTCTCTTCCCAGCGGAGCTGCTGCAGCCTCTGGGCATCCCCGCGGCCTCCCCACGTCCTTCTGGGGCTGGGGCCCTTCCTCTCCTCACCCCTGCATTCAGCCCCTCTCTGCAGCACTCTTTGCTTTCCTCCTTTCCAGGTAATATATGGAAACTGTGCAGAGACTCGGCTGTGAAATTCATCAGGGCGTATGTCAGAGGCACAAAAAAGGTAATGGCAGCCGCTTGCATCACAACTGTGCTCCTGGCGCTGCCCTCCAGGGGTCCCACACAGCCCCAGACCCCTCAAGGCTTTGGTCCTGCTGGCCGTGGGTGTCCCCCTAATGCTCTGTTGGTGTCTTTGTGGCTGCCAGGACGACGAGGAGCAGAAGATGCTGTTCCTCAGCAAAATCTGCGATCTGTGCAGATGTGTCACAGAGAGGGGTGTGCCGATGAACTTGCATGGCTTCTGCAGCAAACATAAGCTGGTGGAGAACATCATGGTGAGAGGATGAGCAGCGGGCTGGGGAAGGGGCAAGGCCCCCCGGCACCAGCCCCCTGGGAGGCGAGGGCTGGGGCAGCGCTGGCTCTGCTGCTGCTGTGTGCCGGCGGCTCCAAGGTCTCATCCTGCTTGTGCTCTGCAGGCGCTGCTGGAAAAGGAGCCCGTGGACAGCTTGCGCACAGCATTCCGGCAGAAGGCCATGGAGACTGTCGCCCTCCTCAGGTGCGTGCCCAGCCCCTGGTGGCAATGTCCTGGTGGCCCTGAAGCTGGCAGGGAGGCTGCCCGTCCCTCCCAGGGATGCCTGGCCAAGGGAGGTCCGTGTCCTCCTTCATAAGCCTCGAGGCACTGTGTCCAACAGGCTCCTCTCTCTCTCTCCTTCAGCAACACCATACCAACAGAACTGCGTGGCAATAAGGAGAGATTCCTAAACATGTGCTGCAAGAGCGTCTTCTTTCTACCTCCCGAGTCAGACATGCCAGAGACAGAAGGAGCGCTCTACGCCAAGGTATGTGCTGGGTGAGGTACCGGCACCCCCAGTCCTGCTGAGCTGCTGCCTTGCTTCCCCGTGCTGACACAACCAGAGACCAGTGCAGGGCCGGGACCCAGATTTGCTTTCCCAGCCTCACGCCTTCCCCTTCCCCGACCTGATCTTGTGCTGCAGGAGGTCTGCACGCAGCGGCTTTTTAGCCCCAAAGCCACCCCTGAACTCCCAAGGGGCTCAGAGCCAGCTCCTGGGGGTGAGGAGGGCCACAGAAATAATTCGATGCTCTTCTGTCCTCCCTGCAGACTATGGATGCCTTGGACACCATGCTGGCGGCCTTCGTACGCAACTGTCCCAACACCAGTGTCAGCATAGAGTTGGAGAATATCTTGGAGGTTTGGCATTTGCAAAGAATTTCCAAAGAATCCTCTCAGGTCACATTTGCAGACCACTGTCAACCCAGCAACTTCTCTTCTCGCAGGCGCTGCTGGACTTTGCCCTCTCCAAAGACCCAGCTGTGTGTGAGAGAGCTGTGAGAAGGATTGAGAGGCTGGGTGATTTCATCATCAGTTATTTTGTGAGCGAGGTAAGGCACAAGGAACCCTCCACACTTTCCTGCATCCCAGAGCATCCTGCCACTCAGGGGTGCCTGCGAGGCAAACCTGGATGCACGTGAGTGCCTCAGAACCGTGAATCGAGGGTCTTCGTCCCTTCTTCGCCCCTGCTCTTCCCTCCCCAGGCCGTGCTCTCTCAGGGGCTGGCTCTGCCTCCACTAAGCCCTTTGTCTCTCGTCCCTTCCTCACCCAGAACTCAGATGACTATGAAAAATACAAGCACAGCTACAATGATTCCAGAGAGCTCTACATCCCCATCCTGGGACAGCTGCTGGGCCACCTCTTCATTTTCTGCAGTGGCGATGAATCCATGAGAAACGCAGCTTTGGATGTTCTTTATCGCTTCTTCAAAATCTTAACGGAAACAAGAGGTAAGAAGTTGTGGTGGGCAGCGTCTGTCCTATCACAGACATCTCCTGTTATGTCTGCTTGTTCTCCTGAGTATTGTGAAGGATTGTTTTTGTGCTTGGTGGAGGCTGCCCACGGAATTCTGCCAGGTTCCCTGGCCTCCTCTGCTCCTCACAGCAGCTTCCCGCAGCATTCTGGCTATCGTTTTCCGCAGAAGCTAGACGCTCACCTGCCGTCCAGGAGCAGTTCTCTGCTGCTGTGCTTCCCAACCCTCCCCAGATCACCTACCACGCTGTTTTGTGGTGTCCCCCAGTCTAAGCCATCAATCGATGAGCACTTCCCAAACCGCATCTTCCCCGAGGAGTGAACAGAAGAGCCAGCTGTGCATCACCAGGGATGGTGACGCCCTCCAGAATGCTCCCTGACTGTTTGCTCCCTGCCGTCTTAAAGGCAGGTGTCAGGGGGCTTCCTGCACATCCTGACCCCGAGCAGAAGGGGGTCTGTGACACGCTGCTACCCCCACGGCACCCAACGCCATTGCTTCTCCTCCTTCTGCATCATCCCTGAGGTCCCTCTTGCTCCCAGCACTCCTCACCTTGTGCTTTACATCCCTGCCCACCACTCTCCTCGCCGTGGGTCTGAGCCTCCCTCCTCAGCCATTCCTAGTGAAAGAGCTTTTCACCATTTGGCAAGCTTGTTGGCAAAGACACTCTTCCCTACTGACTCTTTGGTGTTTCCCCCTGTTTAGAAAGCTCACAGACAAAGGACATGAAAAATTATAGGCTGCACCGCGTGATATCGAAGGATACAAGATTTCCATATTCTATAACAACAGTTCCCTGTGAAATTGCCAAGGTAATGAGCTCTGGCCTTGCTGGGGATCTTGTCCGCAGCATCAGCAGGCATCTCGTGTGAGCAAAGGGGTCCAGAACCGGTGGGGCTGGCACGGCCTCACTCGCCCTGCTGAGAGGGTTCCTCTTGTCCCCAGGCTGGGGCTATGCGAAGGCTGCTCCCCTGTGTCCCGGCAGCAGCTCCAGCCCTCCTGGCCACCAGCAAGCCCTGGTTACCTGCAGGGCCAGCACTCTGGCCCCATATGCCCCATCCTCACCCCTTCCCCCGAGGGCCCTCTCTCCAGAGCTGCCCTTGCTGCTCAGCTAAGCAGCACCCTTGGGACACTCAGTGAGGCATGTCTTCGCTCCTCCTTCTTCCCACAGGGGTTTGGAGGACATCTCTTCCCTGCTGAGAGGCTGGACATCATCCTCACAGCCCTTGAAGCTTTACAAGACTCCAGCATCCATGACAAGCAGGGGGCCTGCAGCGTGCTGGACGCAGCCTTGGAGGTCCCTGACTACTGGCTGACAGATGTAAGTGGCCTGTGGCCATGGCCCTGCCCTTGAGCTCTTCCAGGCGTGGTTCCTCTCTCCGTCCCTGCCTCCCTCCCTGCCTCCCTCGCACATCGGGGTCTCTTGGGCTCCAGAAGCCACCTGAAGCCAGCAGAGAGCAATGGAAGGGGCCAAAGTTTGAGTGGCAGCTGTGGCAATGGCTGCGGTCTGCTGGCAACACCATTCCCACTTTGTCCCCCAAGGTGCCAAAGACCATGGAGTGCATCAGGAGAAACCTGGACAGCATCCACACGGCATCGGCGCGGCAGTGCCTGGACTCCCTGCTTCTCGAGCTGACCAACATGATGTCCAGGGAAGAAGTCAAGAACCTGCTGCAGTTCTCTCCACCATGTGACAGGTCCTGGCCTTAACATCCTTGAGGGCTTGTTCCGCGTCGGGAGATGCACCTGGAGACTCTCTGCTTGCCTCACCAATGGCAAAGAGCAGGACATCCCCAAGGAGCACAGCCCTCCTTCCCACCAATGTGTTCCAGCCCTACTGGGCCAGCCAGGGCTGCAGCAGCCCAGCTGTCCAAGGCAGCCCAGAGTCCCCCTGCCCCCAGGGAACACCAGCTCAGCCCCCTCCTGCCTGCCCAGGCTGGGCCCTCAGTGCTCCCCAAGTCACAGGGGCTGCAGGACAGCCTGGGTCCTCTGGGGCTGGCCCAGTTTGTGGCCCTGCGGCTGAGGCAGCCTCACTGACAGAGTATTCTGGGCTTGCAGCACTGACCTGGCCATGTGGGAGGTGATCCTGGCCATGCCGCAGACCTTGGAGAAGATTTTAAACATCATGATGGAAGACTTGCTGCTGCGCAACTGGTGCACCGCAGTCACCGAAGACACCTGCATCCGTCGCTTGGCTGTGAGTTCCCAGATGAAACCTTGCTCCCAGCAGGGCTACGTGTGCCCCTTCAGGCACACAGGCACAGCCCTGTGCCCATCTACCCCCAGACTGCCAGCTCCCGCAGGACGTACGGACACATGGTCCCTGGGGCCGGCAAGCCCCCGTAGCTCCCCGCGCCTGGTGCCTCTTTGGTGCCAGCTGGCGCTGCCCCATCCCTGCCCAAAGGTGGGAGAAGAAGAGGCTGCAGGGGGCCCTGCCAGGCTCTCACTGCTCTTTCTTGCAGATGCTGGCCCAGAATCACTTTTATGTGGAGGACTTTGTTAACCCAGTGCACCTCCAGAGCTACCTGAGGCACCCAAGCCCAGAGATGCGTTTTTTGGTTCTGAAAGGGCTCTGCACCGTGTCAGAGAGCCCTGTGAAGGTGAGTGGGCCATCGTCAAGCAAAGCCATGTTGGCAGCCTGGGGCTTTGCTCTTCTGCCCTCCCGTCCCTCCCCGCTGCCACGAAGCAAGGCAGGAGGCTGGTGCTCAGGAACCAGAGCCCTTTGCCCAGGGTGGTCTCTCACTGCCTCACGGAAGGGAAATGGTGTCTTTCCTACAGGCAAGGAAAATTCAGGTCCTGCTGCCAGACATCCTGGAGGCCCTGCAGGACACCAACACAGATGTGGTGCTGAAGGCCCTGCTTGTGCTGAAAAACGTGATGGCTCATGTGGAGAGGTGGAAGGCCAGTGGCCTGGCTCTGCAGCTGGCTGAGAAGCTCCTGCCACTCTTTGACCACGTAAGTGTGCTGCGGGAGCCCGAGCCCTCAGCTGGGCCCCCTGTAATGAGGGCTGCCCTTCAGCCCGGCCCTGTGGGCAGCACTCAGGCAGGGCCTTCCCAGTCTCCTCGTCAGCCCAGGCGCTGGGGAGCTCTGCTTGGGCATGGCTGGTGCGGCTGGTGGCGAAAGTGGGGTGGCTGGCGGGCAGCCTGCGATGGCAACCGATTGCGTTGCCCTTCACGGGCACCAGGCCTTGCAGCTGCCCCTGAGCAGCTCCTCTGGGAAGGATCCAGCGCTGAAGCATCTCACAGTGCTGGGAGCTCCCTTCACATCAGCCACGCTAATGCTGAAATTCCTCCTGTCCTGCTCCCTGCCAGGCGTCCAGCCAGGTGCGGGAGCACTCCATCTGCCTCTTCCAAGCCGTGGTGGAGGCTGTGCTGCGGCAAAGGACGAAGAAAATGAAGAGGACAGTTCACAGGAGCCTTCTCCCACTCTGCTTTCATACGAGAGACCAGAGTGAGAGCGTAGCAAAGGTACAGATCTCAGAGCTGAGCAGTTATGTGGGCAAGGGTGTGCTGATGCCACAGGGTTGCTCTGGGGGATCTCTGGCCGTCAGCATGAGCTGCCTCCGATGGTGGCTGTCCCGTGGCCTTGCCTTGGCCACTGAACCCAGTGCACGCTGCCCCCCACCACAGCCTCCCCTAACGCGCTGGGAAAGGCTCGCAGCCCTGCCAAGAGGAGGGGACAGAGGGTCTCCTTCCCAAGGCTGTGCTGCTACCTCCCAACCTCTGCTGCTCCGCAGGCCTCTGGGGAAGCTCTCGCCGTGGCTGCAAAGTTTCTGCGACGCAAGGAGCTCAAGCGCTTGGCCCAGACAGAACAGACGTGGAGGATCGGGGAGTGCTTGGTAAGGACCCAACTTGGTTTGCCCCAGCTGGGCAAACGCGCCCGGCCAGAGCCCGCTGCCTGCAGCCGCATCCTCGCTCCCTTCCTGCCAGCACAGGGGCTCTTCTGCAGGCCCCTCTGCCCTCCCTGCCCCCAGGATGCTGGAGGAGACCCTGGAGAGGGTGTGCAAGCCCCGTGACCCTGCGTTCTCTCTCTCTCCAGCTGCAGCAGGACAGAGGCAGAGTAGAAGAATACCTGCAGCAGAGCCAGCCCTACCTGAAGGCCACTCAGACCAACTTGCGACTTGAGGCCGTCAGATTCATTGGTGAGCCCAGCCCCTGGGTCCCTCTTGGGGCAGCCTTTGGCAGCCCCAGGCACTGCCCTGTTGCCCCCAGAGCCCCCCGACTGGGCCCTTGCTCCAGGGTGCAGGAGGGGGCACAGCCTGGCTGGCCAGGCCAGGGGCTGCGCTGCTGGGAGCGTGCTGGGGAGCGGGGCTCTGATGGGATCTCTGTGTCTAGGTCTTGCTGCGCGCTACTGCGAGGACCAGAGCGAGGAGAAGCTGAATGAAATCCTCAGCGGTGAGTGAGGGCAGTGGGGGGTGTGCTAGGGCTGGGGGGACAGCGGCAGAGGCCCCCGTGCCTTGCCCTGCTCCAGGGAAATGCTTCGGGGCGGAGGAGCAATGCAGCCATAGGAACGAGGGAGAGGAGACGGGGTAGCCTGTGGTGTCAGGGAATGGCCTCCCAGCCTGGAGCTGGGCAGTGCCGCTGAAAGGGTTGAGTGTCCCTGAGGAAGAGTCAGGGGAAAGGGCAGTAAGGCTGACAGAAGGTGGGAGCCTGTTGTAGAGCACGCAACCAGGACGAAGAGGGAGATGAGACAGCCTACAAGCAGCTAGGAGCAGGGTCACGATTGCTAGCCCTTGCTCTCATGGGGAAGCACAATAGCGAGAGGAAAGAGTCCAGGAGATTCCTGGAGTGTGTGAATCCTCCCAAGGGATGGAGGCAGGTGGTGAGGGAACCAGCTTGTGAAGGTGCCCCACTTGACCTGTGGTGCGCAGGTGGGGAAGGACTGGTGGCTGCATTTGGGACATTGCTGAGCAGCAGCTTTCAACGGATTCCTTTGTCCCTCCTGCTCCTCCTGGCCTGGGGAAGAGTCGAGTGGGGCTGGCATGGTCTGCAGGGGATGCCTGGGGATCTCTGCAAGGAGTGGGTTTTCATCTCTGCTCTTCTTTCTTTTGCAGTCCTCCAGCCTTCAGAGAACGACCCGGAACCCATGGTCCGTTCCCTGGCAGTTCAAACCACCCTGATCCTGACGTCAATGCATAACGCAATGTCAGGACGGAGATTTCCACTGCTGTGTTGCTGCTGCTGCTAGCCCCGCAGCAGTCCTCAAAAGAGCAATATATATTTTAATAGAACTAGGTTGTTGTCTCGTTATTCCAGCAGCTCCTTCACAGTGACTCGGTGCCATGACGCTGAGCTAACTTGGAGGCCACCAAGGACGTCTTTTCCCTGGGCCCGGTGACTGCATGGCGCCTACTCAACCAGTGAAAGAGTCACAGAACCCTTGCGCTTGGAAAAGGGCCTTCAGCTCAAGTCCAAGTGTCAGCTAACACCACCAGGCCCACCACAAAACCACGGCCCTTAGCGCCAAGTCCACGCATTTCTTTAATAGCTCCAGGCCTGGGACTCCAGCAGTGCCCTGGGCAGCCGGTTCCACCCTTTGCATGAAGAAATTCTCCCTGACATCCCATCCTGTGAGTCCACCTGTGGTAGGTGCGCCCAGGTAGAAGAACTGCTCAGCCTCCTGGCAGAGCTTCGGGAGGAGGTGGGCAGGCTGAGGAGCACCAGGGAGTCGGAGAAGGTTGAACTGTACTCTGCCAGCCCTGGGACAGATGCGTCAGGCAGACACAGCAGAGGAAATGGAGGATCCCCTACCCTCTGGCCATCAGGCAGAAGGAGTGCATCTCAGTGACGAAGGGATGGAAGTTTAGATCTGCTCGGGGCAGCAGGCGAACCCCTCCTTGCCTACCTCACCTTCCTTTCAGGTGCCCTGAAACAACAGACTCTGGAAGTAATGGACACACAAACGATGATGTGCATGAAGGTCCATCCAGGTTGGAGGGGTTTTCTAGGGCAAGTCAGCCTTCCCCAGTATCACGACCACCTCCATCAAGAAGAAGAGAAGGGTTACTGTCATAAGTGACTCCCTTCTGAGCAGAACAGAGGGCCGCATATGCCGGCCTGACCCAACCCATGGAGAAGTCTGCTGCCTCCCAGGAGATCAGGGTAAAAGATGTTTCTAGAAAGCTCACTCGCCCCGTAAGGCCCTCTGAGCATCATCCATTATTGTTCTGTCCCCGGGGTTTTTCGGGGCCCGGTGGCAGTGCCGTCCCCTCTGTGTCCCCCTTCGCGCAGGTGATACCTCGGTGCTGGCCGGGCTGTACGGCCCCGCGGAGGTGCGGGGCTCAAAGGAGAGCCCCGAGAGGGTGACGCTGGAGGTGCTGCTGCGCCCCAAGTTGTGGCTGCCAGGTGGGGGCCGCCTGGGGGGGGGGGGGGGGGGGGGGGGCTCGGGAGGGAGATGGGGTCGGGGCCAGGCTCCGAGGGGCGTGGGGGGGGCCGAGGGGGTGGGGTCCGGGAGTGCTCTGAGGGGTCTGGGGGTGCTCAGAGGGCTTCAGGGGTGGTCAAAGAGCTCCCAAGTGATGTGGGAGTGCAGGGGAGAGCCCTAAGGAGGGCTCTGGGGGTGCTCAGAAGGCTCTGGGGGTGCTCAGGGGGCTCCCGAGGGACGTGGGGGTACCGGGGGGAGGGCCTGTGGAGAGCTCCAGAGGGGAGCCCCCTCCTTGGGGGCTATTTTGTGACACTTTGGGGACACTCTGGGGATAATTTGGGGACAATCTGGAGGCACATTGGGGACACCTTGGGGGCTATTTGGGGACACACCTTGGGAGCTATTTGGGGACACCCTGGGGACAATATGGGGACACTCTGGGGACGCACCTTGCAGGCCCTTGGTGACGTAGTGGATGTCGATGTTGTCACCCGTTATCACCCTGTGCCCCCCTCACTGGCGTGCAGCCCCCACTTGCAGAAGAGGCGGCACTGCAAGTATATATAATCCTCTATACCTAGAGGATTGGTTATCTACTTTGATCAATCAAATTTGATGTATGTGATGCTGCTGGGGATGATTGTTATACATTGTGTGGAACAATGAGTTGGGTGAAATATTCTAGATATGGGAGTCCAACAATTGCTAAAAACTTGTTTATAAATCTTGCAGAGAATATTGTGAAAGCATTCTCTTCTGGTTCAATTGGCCTTGGCCAAATCTGAAAACAAGACACGGATTAATGATACTCAAAAGAAGATGAGGGATTGTGATATATGGAGTGGTAATTCGTGTGGAGAAAATGGTTGATATTAATAAAGAAGGGGGAGGTTTGGGAGTGTGGCCATGGGGCTTGGAAAGCCCTGTGGTTGAGATAAAATTAGACTCTTAACGAGGAGGCCATCAGGAATGTAAAAGAGTTTAGAGGGAACCAAGAAGGGTGATTCAGGAGACTCCATGCAGGCTTGGGTTTCTTGTTCTCCAGCCAGTAAGGCATGGAAGCTCCTGGGTGTTTGCTGTTGTTGTTACATTCAAAGTTGTTTGAGCAATGAAAAGTTGTTTTGAAAAGAACTGCTGTGGAGAGAAGGGGATAAGAGGGGAGCCTGCCCTCAAGAAAGAAGAAGAAAAAAAGGCAACACGATGAAGTTACATCAATAAAGAAGCAGGAAAAAGAAGTGAAGAGGAACAGGCTGGCAGAATGGAGACCAGGACGGGAACAGGCATTTTGATTGCCTCATGAAGATAGGTTCGGCCAAACTCAGCAAACTGCTCAGAGAAGCTCGTACTGGAAACAGGCGCGCCAGAGCTGGAGAGAAGCTCGAGCTGAGAGAAGTGGAGCCAGCACACAACTGCCCCTCGCTGCTAAGCAGCTGCGCATTATGGGGATTCATACGTCCTTAGGAACAAAGACTGTCCTGGTCACCTCACAGCTTATTCTCCTTATTAACAATCGGACAGTTTATGATCCTGAAACATGGGACCAAACTGAGGTCAAGGTGTGGGACTCTGCAACGAGAAACGACAAGGTTGCAGTGGGATTGCTCGGCACCTGGCGAGCAGTCTCTGAGGCCTTAAAGAGCCCTGTGGGACCACAGTCAGAAACGTGTGGTTTGCCAGACTGTGAGGGAGCCGCGGGCTCCTTTACTGCTCCTTCTGCCACGCCACCAGCCCCTCTGCTGCTACAGCCATCGAAGGCTTTTGCTGTTACGCCCATGGTGACCTGGACGTGCCTTTTGGCCCAGGCCCTATGGCCTTGAGAAGGAGCTGGATATGCTTGTCTTCGATTTGGGAAGAACGGGATCCAGAAGGCCTGAAGACCGAGTTGCTTGACAACATAAAGCAAGACATATTGTTCAAAAGGAATGGAAAACGGAGACTTGTTAGTAATCAAGAAAAGTGTTATAAGTTGCCCCCTTAATTAATTTTCAGAGAGCATTGCATTAATAATAGAAAGGAATGTATTGAGTAAGCAACAGCAAGCAAAACAGCGCTGCTTGGCTGCGGAGTCTCGGCTCCACCAACGGCACGCACCTCACCCCCGCCAGCATCCCTTTTTATATCTTGGTAATTCCGGGATTACACAGCACATCCTGGTATATTCTGCGACTGCGCGCACTGTTGCTAGGGGGTCATCTCTGTCCCTCTGGTGGTCGTGAAGATGAAGGCTGTAGTCTTCCTCGGCGTTGTGGTCCAACTTCTTTTTTTATTTGGTCATGTTGGCCCAGCGTGAGACAGGAAGGCAGGACGTTGATACACTAGTTTAACAACTTATCAGGAGATGGTTACATGAGCTTTGCAGCAGGGTCTTTGAACAAAAGAGGCAACTGAGATGCAGAAGGAGAGAAGGGGAGGGGGTTCTCTTTTTTGTTACATTAAGCAAAAGAATTTTCATAGTGTCTAGCCAAGCATTATACAGCTCCTTACTTCAGCAGGGAGTTTTCACAACTCCCGTTCCTCAAACAGAACTCCTTGTTTTTACAAAAGACAATGAACAAACATTTATTGTGTATTACAATCCCTCCTTTTTCTTTTAGTTACTCATTTTGTTCATTGAAGCTCTGCAATGCCTGGCTACTAAGAACTAATGTTTCCTCGATTCCTTCGCTGGTACTTATTGGCTCGTATCTGGCATGTATGAGCATTAAATGTGCCGCTTCTAAACATCCCTTTACAATCGCAATCAATTTATTAAAAATACATGGTCCAAAAGTTAGTGCTATTATTAATAACAACAAAGGTCCTGTTATTGTTGATAATAAAGTAGTAAGCTAAGGTGAATAATTAAACCAAGATTCATACCAGCTCCGTCGGGCTTCATTCTCCTGTTTCCTTTTTTTTTTTTTCCAACCCTTCCCTGGGTCTTGCCATTGTATTTCTTACCACTCCAGTGTGATCAGTATACATATAGCACTCCTCTTTCAGGGCTGCACACAGCCCGTCCTGTTGTAAAAAATACCAAATTTAATCCCCTACAATTTTGTAACACTACCTCTGAAAACGGCCTGATAGATTTTCCAGGGCCGAGATGAATTGTTCAATTTGGGTCAGGTCCTCGTCCACAGCAATGCGTAAGGAAGTAAATTCTTGATTTTGTTTAACCAATGAGGCTACCCTGGTCCCCACTCCAGCTCCTCCCAGGATTATTAGGGTGGCCAAAGTTAGAGCCGTGAACCGTTCCCGTCTTTCCAGATGATGCCTTGCCACTGTGTGCTGGGTATACATACAATCCTCAGGGTGGTATAGAATCCTTGGTATAATTATCACCTGTATACAAAAATCACAAGACGCATTAAAGAGTTTTAGTGATAGACAAGGAGTTATGCCCACTCACACACAAACACACCTAGCGTTGTTGGCTGGGATTAACCACTCGGCTGATTGTTTTCCATTCTCCATGATATTACATAGGTGACACTTCCCACTAGGAACTGTGCCCACACACCTACCACCTCCAGTGACTTGTGTTAGTGTTACCCTTATGTCTTTTCCCCAACTGCATTGTAGAGGGTTGTTCTCGTTTGTGTGGGAGGGCTCCACAGGATTCCCGATAGCATCATAATATGAAGGCCTTATACTAAAGCATAATCAACAGTGTTTTGTTACATTTGGGTTTGTTTTGTTTAATAATTGGTAGCTGGCATTCACGACCCCCCCATATGTTATTCTCAGCTATGTTATCATTCTCGGCTTTACCTGAGCTCGTAGGGCTGCCGAGGGTTGGCACTGAAGTATTTTCCGCAGGCTGGATTCCCTGGATATTTTCTGACAATACCTCATTTGGTCCTACTGCATGGGGCCTATCAGCATCCTCCTTTTTATTAGTACGAGTCCTCCCCTATCTGTTCTGTGTTTGTAAAATCTGACACCTCACATTTTTCCTAGTACCCAGCTAGTATCGTCAAAGTTTGTTATATATATAGAACCTTGCAAACTTTTTATTTCCATCGAAGGTTCCTGTATACCCTATACCATGCCCTCGCCACCTGTAACGGGGATCTGCTTGTTGGTTACAACCTTGCGGCCCATATCCCACTTGTAAAATTTTATCCCAACCAGCCCTGAGTGTTCAGTCTGTAGCAACGGTTTCACACCCCCGGTATGCACAGTAATACACGTTCGGGTAAATACAGTACCCCTTTCCTGGGTTAGAACTTGGGCAGAAATAAAATCCTGATCAGTTAAAGCATGGCTGCACTGACACCAGGTCACATAATGTGATGCAGAAACTGGGAGCACCCGCTGTCGTTGTTTGCTGGATGATGAATTAATTCTCCCATCTGATCAAGCTCCACTTAAAAGGCTGATGGGGATGCGCAGACCCATAGCTGACCAAAGCGATGATACTGACTCCCATGTATCGTAGGAGGTGGTCAGAGCCCATCTAAATTGTCGGCCCCTCAGTCCCCCACCGTTTTCACTTCTCTGCCTCGCTTGTCAGTTCGGTTGCAGCGAACTACAAGGTATCGGTTCTTCTTGGCAGCAGCAGTGTTCTTCAGGGGAACCTACTAGGGAGCCTTTGAAACAGGGCCTCCTCCCCTTCCCACGATACACAAATAATATAAAATACTTATCGAGTCCGTCTTAGTGTCAGCTTCAAGTCGTCAGGGCCTGGAGCTGCCTCCCATTTACCTTCCCAGATTGGGCCTTTCACACGGCTGGCATGCGTCCATCCTTTCTCCGCAGTTCGAACAGCCGTTTCTGTGGTAAGCAAAACAGCATAGGGGCCTTCCCCATCGTGGTGTTAAAGCAGTCTCTTTCCAAGTCTTAATTAGAATTGAGGGTGATCAAGTGGCAATTCCAACTCATAGGGCATACCATATAGCATTTCAAAAGGAGAAATTCCTACATTAGTTCTGGGCTGTGCCCATATGTTTAACAGTGCAAGAGGTAAGCATTTTACCCAAGAAGCCTTAGTTTCCAGCACAAGTTTTGTTAGTTGTTTCTTCATTTCACCATTCATTCGCTCTACCTTTCCAGAAGAGGAGGGGTGCCAGGGGCTGTGAAAATCCCACTCAATCTCTAAGGCCTGCTTTAATCCTTGCAGTAAAGCTTTACACCCATTCAGTCACGTGGTCAATTAGGACAAACAAGTAAGTCAGTAAAGTCTACCTGTATACTTTGGAAAGGTCTAAGCCCTGGCTCCCGTCCCCGTCTAGATAGGTTACAGAAGACCTTTTTATTTACCCTTTGACATATAGTAGTACATCCTCTGCATGTGTGCTTCCCTAAAGTATATATTCCTACACAGACGGCCAGAGAGCACTCCATTAATAACACTGTTATTCCAGTCTAACAATTTACTATTTGAATGCCCAATTTAATCATCAAATCCCTTCCCAACAAGTTAGTCCCTGCCTTGGATACATACAATAATTGCCCAGTGATCATTTTATCCCCTGGTCTCAGCTTGGTATTCCCCAAAAGTGGCACTGTTATCCCACTCCCTTCTACCCCCATCATAGTTAGGATTTCATTAGTTAAATTAATCCCTGATACTTTACAAGTCAGTAATGACTTAGCTGCCCCAGTGTATTGGGTTTGATGGCAAGGTTCGGGGGGTGTGAGGGGTGTGGGGGTGGGAAACTGCAATGGCAGCCCCCGTGAAGAAAAAAAAACACACAGAAACCTCCCCGTGGTTGATAAGGGACAATTTCATCTGGCCCTAAAGGGGCCCACTGCTGCCCAGAGCCTAGCCATAGCAACACAGTCCGTGACTCTGTGAGAGCACATCCACGAAAACAAACAAACAAAGAAACAAACAAAAACCTGCTGCTCAACAGCAGTTGGAAGAGCGAGAAACCCCCCCCACAGACACCAAAGTCAGTGCAGAAGGAGGGGGAGGAGGCGCTCCAGGCGCTGGAGCCGAAGCCCCCCTGTGGCCGCTGGAGAGGCCCCTGGTGGAGCAGGCTGTTCCCCCCTCCCCGATGCTTGGGAAACTGAACAAACACCACAGCAAATATGCAAATATACCAGAACTTCTAGACTGTTACTTAGATAATGCCTACATCACCTTTCCCTGCTCATTCAACTTCGAATACCTTTAACACCTTCAACAAGCCTTTTAACACTTCCTTTATCTTTCTCTAGCCTTTACTTTTCTAATGCCAACATCAAAGGCTCAGTCAGGGGCCAACTTAATTCTGTACCTTTTCCCTCCAAGATGCTGAAACAACATCAATATACAACATTTCATCCTGTTTTCCTTCTTTCCACAAAAACAACAGTGACTGTAATATGGTGTTATAATTAGTAGTTCCATTTAGGGGCCACTCTGCTCCATCCTCTAGTTTATAAAGTGGCCACCACTGATTACAATATTTGATAAGGGTTCTTTTACTCTCTGGACCCTCTCACCCCACTATATCCCTCCAATGTGTTAGTATACATCCTAGGGGGCTTTTCCTCGGGGTTTCTTTGCTTTGAACTTTTCCTATAGTAATCTACAGTGGTTAATATTCCACCGTTTTCCTAGAAGCTCTTTACTAGTCAATCCCAATCCCCCCAAAATCCACAATATATAAATACACAAGTAAAATCAGACCACTGTAAATTAACTGCCTGTAGACAATTACACTGGGAACATTTAAACCTGATGAGCCGATAATATGCCTGGGCAAATTTTGTTCCCTTAGACATACACCTCAATGGCAGTTCTTATAGTTACATCTTTACATATTAACATATGTGTAAAAGAACACTTTAACAAAAATGCCCGGGCTTTTATATATACAATATACAATGTGCAGTTATTATTCCAGTTAGAATTATTCCTCAGCAGCTGCAAACATTATGCCAGTTGCCACTAAAGCTCGCTTACCCTCCTCCAGCCAAAACTTCCCCTGCCTCAGCTTAACACCTTTCCCACGGGTCCTATCACTGGTGATTACGGAGAATAGGTCACCAGCCTCTCCACTCCCCCTCGCAAGGAAGTTGTAGACTGCGATGAGGTCCCCCCTCAACCTCCTCTTCTCCAGGCTGAACAGGCCCAGCGCCCTCAGCCGCTCCTCATATGTCTTCCCCTCTAGGCCTTTCCACCCTCATCCAAGTCCACAACTCCTCCAAGTTTGGTGTCGTCGGCAAATTTGCTCAAAACACCTTCTCGTCCTACATCCAAATCATTTATAAAAACTTTGAAGAGGACTGGCCCTAGAATGGAGCCTTGAGGGACCCCACTAGTGACCATCCGCCAGCCAGATGTGGCCCCATTTACCACAACCCTTTGAGCCCTGCCCGTCAGCCAGTTGCTCACCCATCGTATGATGCTTTTGTTAAGTTGTATGCTGGGCATTTTGTCCAGTAGGATCCTACGGGAAACCGTGTCAAAAGCTTTGCTGAACTCCAAAAAGATCACATCAGCTGGTTTCCCTTGATCAACTAGATGGGTGACTTTATCATAAAAGGATATCAAATTTGTTAGGCAGCACCTACCCCTCATGAACCCATGGTGGCTGGGACCAATGACTGCATTGTCCCCCAGGTGCGCTTCAATAACTTCAAGGATCATCTTCTCCATAATTTTACCAGGCACTGACGTGAGACTGACAGGCCTGTAATTGCTAGGGTCTTCTTTCTTATTACACTTCTTGAAAATTGGCACGACATTTGCCAGCTTCCAGTGTACTGGGACCTCTCCAGATTCCCAAGTGCGTTGAGAAATAATTGAGAGAGGTCCTGCAATGACGTCAGCCAGCTCTTTAAGCACCCTGGGATGAATCCAATCCGGACCCATGGAGTTGCACGGATCCATGTGGAGCACTAAATCCCGCACATGTTCAGGGGCGGTTGGGTGCCCAGCTCAGGGCACCCTGGGTCCCAAAGCCCATCATCGATGTTGAAGATGGAGGCGAAGAAGGCATTAAACGCGTCTGCTTTGCCTATGTCATTGTCTGTGAGGAGACCTTCCCCAACAAGTAGCTTGTTTTCTTTGGTTCTCCTTTTTTGATGGATACCCATCAATGCTTTCTTTGGTTCTCCTTTTTCTATTCACATATCTAAAAAAAACTTTTTTATTGTCTCCCAGAGACATGGCCAGCTTCAACTCTAGTTGGGCTTTGGCCACACGAATTTTCTCCCTACAAACCGCAATAGCATCCCTGTATTCCTTCCTCGTCGCCTGACCCTCCTTCCAGCAGCCGTACACTTTCTTTTTTCACCTAAGCTCCAGTAGAAGATCCCTGGTCAGCCAGGCCGGCCTTCTGCCCCGCCTGCCTGACTTGCGATATTTTGGAATTGCCTGATCTTGTGCTTTTAGGAGGCAGTGCTTAAAGAATGACCAGCACTGATGGATGCCAATGCCTTCAAAAGCAGCTTCCCAGGGGACCTTGCTGACTACTTCCCTGAGCAGCCTGAAGTCTGCTTTCCCCATATCTAGGGCCGAAGTTTGGTGGCAGTTTTCCTTCTGTAACCATGAATTTTAAACCTTATCACTTCATAGTCACCACTTGGCCACCAATGGCCACCACCCTGAAACCTTTCCCACAGAGACATGACAAAGGCTCCGGAGCATGTCTGAGGGAATCGCTTTTTCAGAAGGCTCAGCGCCTGCCTGGTCGTTTTCTTGGCCAGCCCCACGCATCCTAGATTATAGCAGACCTGCACAGGAAGAGGAAGCCATGCAGACATGGACCGCTTTCCCAAGCCTCTCCTCCTGCAGAGGCTGCAGAAACGTACAGGGGGCTGGCCATAGCAGGGACACCCCCTGCAAGAAGGGCATCACCCTGCCGCTTTACCTCCGCTTTGAGGCTGAAGAAGGTCGCCTTCTCAAAGCAGTCTAACACAGTTGCTGTCTTCCCCATGGAGTTCCTCAGGACCTCTGCTTCGCTGAGCTTCATAAGGGCCTTTGAGCAAGCACACAGGCAGCAGGTGAGCATCGGTGCAGAGCCCCCAGCTAGCTCCACCCTTCCCTCTTGCCTCCTGTGGCACCTGCCTTAGGAGGGCCCGCATCTCCCCATGTGATCCCTGCCCTAGCACAGTGCCCCGTGGGCTCAGAGCTCAGGCACTAAGGGAGCCTTCAGACTGCCTCCCAGGTAACGCAGCTTGTGCTGATGGGCCTGCTTCAGTGCCCCGCGTCTCTTGCTGTGGGAGAGGCAAAGCGCAGGAAACAGTCCGGCTCTGCCCCCACTGTTTCTTTTGGGAGGCCCCTCAGCGGGCATGTCCTGTTGCAGTGGACTCCAGGTGCAGTGCATGCTGGCAAGCAAGGTCACTCACCATGTAGCTGTTGGAGACGTGCAGGTAGGCAGCCGCACACTCCAGCAGGTAGTAGAAGGCTCGGGAAGCATTGCCTGTTGCCACATAGTGGCGAGCCAAAGGCACAAGCACTGATTCAATGACGGCTTCGCATTTGCAGGAACGCTTGCCACCGTCCTTCTCTTTGGTCCTGCTGGGCTGCGCAGTTGTCCATTTGCCCTCTGGTGGAAACCGCTCTGACGCTCTGGTCAGAGGCAGGTTGCCAGGAAAAGAAGAGAGCAAAGAGCAGATGAGCATCACCTGAGATGACCCTGCTCTCCCTACGGGTAGCGACAAAACCCTATTTCCTGCTGTCTCATCCCAGCTCCCACCCCACAGCCAGCCTCCTCCTCCCAAAGCTGGAGTCCCAGCCAGCAGCCAAATGGCAGAGCTCCATCTGTCTCCTCTGGAGCTCGCTCGTTTCCACAATCATTAGAACCTTGTCTCCTCACCTGAACTCCTCCTCCGAGAAAGCCTGCTGCGGCTGCAGGGCATTTGCACTACCTGGGAAGAGGAGAGCGTGTCAATGGACTCCCCACGTAGCCCGGGCTAAGAGCTGCAGGCTTGCAAGGGTCCTGCCGAGCAGACCCAGGGCACAAGAGCTGCGGTGATCGTCCTCGTCCCCTGGCTTATCCCTGGTGCTGGGGACCCGGTGGGCCCCAGCCTGCATGGGCCTGGACTTCCAGAAGGAGGGGGCTCCGCAGCAGGGCACACAGCCTACCTTCAGGGATGTGAGTCCTGTCCTTCTTCAGCTGTTCTCCAGCGAGCACCAAGGCCTCCCAGCTGTGCCAGTCATCCTCGTCAGCAGAGCCCTGGCAGTTTTCCCCGTCCTGGGGACGGCGAAGCGGTGGAAGGCCACAAAGTCCCCTCCGTGGCAGCTCCGGCATTTGTGCGCGTGCTTCTCCAGGAAGGCAGCACACTTGCGCTGCGTGCTGGCCCTCTGTCTCTTGGGCCACAGCTCGTAGGCTGCCTCCTGCAGCAGTGGGGCACAAAAGGCCAGAACGCCAGCCTGCTGCTCCGTGGTCTCCTTGCTTGTAGACGGCCTCTCCACCCCTGCAAGGCAATGGATGGTGGCCTCAGCCAGAGTGGTAGAGACATTCCCAACAGCCGCTGGGAATTTCCCTCTGCACAAAGCTGGTGGGGGAAGGCCTCCTTCAGCTACAGCGCTCCTGGGTCTACCTTACTGCCACCACTTACCGCTCCCTGCCTGCTGAGAGGTGGCCGGCCCCTCTCGAGCATCTTGGATGTCTCTGGGCACCCCTGTGTCCTTCAGCCACTTAAGGATGTTGTCGCTCACCAGCCCGTCCAACCAATAATTCATGTGCTGCCTGGTACAAGTGGGAAGGATGTGAGCCAGCAGCTGGGTGGTAAACACTGGCCCTATGATGGCTGCAAACTTCAAAACCATCTGCTTCTGCAGCGTGATCCGGTCCAGCTCAGCCAGTGCAATCTCTGTCAAGAAGAAGCAAAACGTCTCTCTCTTTTGTGTCCTGGAGCCTGAGCTTGGAGAGGCTGGACAGTTCCATCACAGGAAACAGGATAGACTTTGGCCTCTCTTCCTCAAGATGGCACCTGCTGGGCAATTGGAGCCCAGGGAAATGTCTTCAAGATGGCTCCACTCCTCTTGCAACCACAGGCCACAAGGTCCAGGGATAAGAGCTCCTCCACCAAGGATGGGGAGGGCACGATCCTGCGGGTACATGCGACCCGTGATGTGACCTGCCAGAGCTGAACTAGGCTGATGCCCAGCAGCGCACACAGAGAGCAGAGAGCGCTTTCAGCACCTCAGAGCTGGACTTGGAGCTCCCCACAACTGCTGTGGGCCTCACAGCTGGCCCACAGCCCGGAGGGGGACATCTGTGCCCTTAAGCACAGGGCTCTGTCTGTTCAGACCAGAGTCGCTTTCCTGGCAGGGCCCCCCAGGCTGAGAGGGTGCTTCTGCAGCATGCCGATGCCCATCCCCTCTCTCACGTGCACGCCAGGAAAGGACCCCAGCACAGCCGCGAACTCAGCCCCTCACCTTTCAAGGCGGCCGGCAGCACAGTGTTCTCCAGGCTGACGTCTGCTCTGATGGTGCAGACCCTGCCACTGTTATTCCCAGCACTGGAGCTTGAGGTGGCTGAGACAATGAGTGAAGTCTCGACTGCAGAAGCTGGGAAGAGAGAGAGAGAGCATGAACAAGGTGGGGCAAGTCCAACCTGTCACGGTTGGGTGCACTTCATGGCCCGCACCGAATGCGGTCAGTGAGCAGGGCAAACCGGTTTCCACTGCAATGGTTTTGTCTGCATTGCCCTTGCAACTCTTTTTCTGCCTTCGGACCTGCTGCCCAGCTGTACTGACTGAATATCCCGCAACAGAACACAGCGGTTGCTACCTTTGACAGCGCTCCCTCCCACAGCCAGGGAAATTGCCAGTGATAATCCAAAAGGCAAAGCCCGTGCAGGCTGTCCCCAGGGCAACAGCACTCTGCTTGGCATTGCTCTTACAATTACTGCTCTTGCGTTACTGCCAAGCTCCTCAGTTCCCAGCGCCTTTGCGGGCATTTCTGGTTTTGGATTACACTTTCCCAGGTCTGACCCTCTCCTGCAGAAGGGCTTTCTTTTCGAGGGAGCTGGTGGCTTGCCGAGGTGACAGCAAGGTGTGCAGGAGCCCACACCTCAGCCAGATCAAGTTCTGTCCTGCTGCCAGATCGGACTCTGCCCAGAGTCACTGGAAAGCCACAGGACACGGTCGTGTGTGTGTGTGTGTGTGTGGGGGGGGGGGGTGACGTGCAACAGCATCTAGCCAGTCCGCAACAAGAGTGCTTACCGATCAAGCCCTCCCAGTTGTCCTCTACTTTTTTGTCCTGCCTCCCAGTGCTGAACAAGAGCATGTTGTTGCGACGCAGGCAGTGCAGCAGTTCCTCACAGTAATATGGGATGCCAGAGCTTCTTTGGATCAGGAACCTAGGCAGGATGTCGTGTTAAAGGGGTGTAGCTGATTAACCGTTACGGGCCCGGTTGGATTCAGAGTACTGAACCAGTCGGACATTCACCAAAACTGGGGGTCCGTTCGGACATTCACCAAAAACGTAATAACCGCCTGGGGGTCCACTCAGACATTCACCAAAAACGTATTAACCACCTGGGGGGTCCGTTCAGACATTCACCAAAAATGCATTAACCGTCTGGGGGTCTGGTTAGATTCAGAACACTGAACTATCACGGATAACCACCCTCACCCTAGTTGCATTAATGAGAGCTATCACAATGCAATCAAGTATGGTTTATTACAGCAACAGATAATCAGGTTCTTTTGGATTGCCGGTGATAGTGACTATCTGCAAAAGCAAGCTAGTTTGCATGAAATACACAGGTGTTATAGGTGTTACAGATGTTATACAGGTGTTGTAGGTGTTACAGATGTTACAGATGTTATAGATGTTATAGATGTTATAAGTGTTACAGATGTTATAGGTGTTACAGGTGCGCAGCCTAGAAATAAACACGTTAAAAGGATCAAAGACTCTATAGAGATTTATAAGCAAATATTCAGATCTCACCCAAAGGCGTCCCAATGGGGGGGGAAGAGAGGCTCAGCCCGTCGACTGATCCCAGGAGTCAGGAGGTCCTAAGGATGCTGTATGTCCTCGGGATGGTATCTCCCCTGACGATGGTATCTTCCCTAACATCCCCTCTCTCTTGGGCCAATTTATATTATTTTCTATCTTTTAGGTGGAGCTTGAGTGGCTCTAGTCAAGCATATCTTAGTTATGATTGGTGTAAAGTTTTCCCGTCTCCGTTTAAAGTAATAGGCTCCGAGAAATTCAGAGCGCATGCTCAGTGAGGGGTGGTCGCACCTTGGAGGCGGGTAGCTTTTGGGATGGAGGTGTGTTTTGGTATTATAATGATATTATAATGAGCAAAAAGTACACTAGGGTACAGCATTTGTCAAAACATGACAGGTCTTTGGCTTAGGGTGGCAAAAAGTGCAGCTTTGTGCACAAGAACAATCGAGGCCCCACCTGATTACAGAGCGTAGCCGTGGTGTCTCCACTCCACCCTACGCTCCGTGGTGTTCCTTAGAGCTAGCACACCAAGTTTCCCCAGCGCGATAGCATCTAAGGTTGGGAGCCTAGGGAATGCTCAGATAATGCAGTTATGCCCTACCCTGAAAGCCTCTTCAATGCTGTACCTTTTCCTTAAAAGTGTGAATGTTAGTTTTATTTTCCTAGTTACTTCAGGCATTTACACCACACAGGAGCAGACCCAGCAGTGACCAACACCAGGGAAGTATGATGCAACACAGTTCTGATGGGCGAGTGGCGAGTCACTCAGGCCTCACAGGGTAACCAGCCTCTTTGTCACAGCTACGGCTCACTTCAGAAGGGGGCGGTCCTCCCACTGGCTTGGGCGTTTGGGACCCCTGACCCTACACTGTTTGCTGGAGTCTGTGGGGAAATGGTCGTGGGCAATGTCCAAAGCACAACACAGCAAGCCTGATCTTCCCTGTCCTCAGGAGCCCAGATCTGCTCTGGCAGCTGGCTGGACCCCCTGCTCCTGGGAATCCCTACTGCAGCCTGGCTACATTGGTCAAAGCCTTTTTGACACCTCAGCCACACTGAGGCTTGGGTACCCATCTCCCTCTGCTCTCCTCTCTCCTCTTCTCTCCCTTTTCCTCCCTGCCTTGCCCTCCCTCCTCTGCAACAGCAAAGGGCTGTCACTGCCCACGTGCTGCGTCCTGGGAGCTGCCTATTCTTAGCTCACACCTGCTGTGGTGGTTCTTAATGAGAAACCCAGGTCCTTGCTGGAGTCAAGGATGCTGCCAGAAGGCCCTGTGCTTCCTTTCCTGCGGGGCGACTTCCTTCTGTGGCAGCATAGGTCCAACCCCTCCGGAAGAGCTCCGTGGCCTGCAACATACCTTGCTAGATCCCTGGGGATGCTGACCACTCCAAGGTCCTGGCAGACTTTCTGCACCACAGCTGCAGGTTTCAGCTCTTCCAGATGAAGACAGCTGATTCTCTGGGATGTTGTGCTGTCTGCTGCAGCTTTGAAAAAGCTCTCCGTTCTCTCGTGGCCAGGAGCTAAGCTCATCACCATAAAGAGCGTGACGCTTTGGAGCACGGGCCACATGACAGTCCAGGAGGCAGGGTCGATGAAGTGGGCGTTGTCGATGACAAATATGCCAAATTCTCCTCCAAGGGTCTGAAAAAAGCAGATGGTTCTGCGTGGAGTCTGGCGGATTCTCAAGCATCCTCTAGGGGAGGAGATGTAGCCTCTCTCCGGAGACGGAGAATACTCAGAAGTCTCTCCCCAGCCGCTTCCCTCTTCAGAAGCTTACTGGCTTTTCATTTCCGCGAGACTTTAAGGCCTCCTCGAATATCACTTGCCCTTCTGAAGAAGGGAGCTTGGGCAAAGGAATGCAGAAGGCGTCAATCCTCCTCCAGGGCACATAGCCTCCAACTTAACAGGAGGCGAGCTACGACGAGGCATATGGGGAGGGCGTGAGAGGGGCTTCTGGGAGGAGGGGCTCCTGGGCCCCGAAGGGCGGTGACCCTGGCACATCGTCCTGCTGCCCACTCAGGCTGTTCTGATGTGGAGCCTGCAGCGGGCAGGGTTGTTTTCTTTCCCTGACCCAGGCAGAAGGAGGAACGCTCACCTTCTGTAGCACTTTCCTACAAGTCTTCTGCAACTCCCTTTTCATTTGAAGGTCACGCATCTGGCGAACCTTGTCTGAGATGGCAAACTGGACAGGAAAGCAGAGTCAGAAAGAAACATCATCCTGGGACCAGGCATGCCTATCCACCAAGCTAGACGGCAGAGCAAAGCGCCTCTGCTTTTGCATGAGGTCAGCGCAAGCCTCTCTTCACTGGCCTTTCCAGGGTGCTGACCAAGACACCTGGCACATGCACAGGACATGAAGTCACCACAGACAAGGAGCCTCCCTGGACCCAGGAATCAGAACGGGGTGCTATGAGCACTGCAACTCCCAGCCCAGCAGAACACCCAAACAACCACCAGACTACCTCAGGAGGCCTCCCTCTCGCTCTCACCTTGACGAGGAAAATGTTGTTGAGGAGGCAGTATCTGCTCTCTTCTATCACCCCTTGGAGCTTGGCCTGCAGGGTGCGCTGCCAGTCCTCGCATGTTTCACCTGCCTGCAGTCCCAGGGCCCTGGCCACCAGCATACGGATGGCAGAGAAGGGCTGCCTCATGTTGGCCTCGGTCAGTTCCATGGTGACAACCCTGCGGTGCAAAAGCAAAAGGCACTTGAGCTGCAGAAAAGGCCCCCAGTAGCCCACGCCTGCCAAGACAGGAGAGTTAGAGACGCACGCTGCCTGGTTCTTACTGCAAAGGAACACAGGGTGCACAGTCCCGGGGGTGGGGGCGGAGGGCCAGGCACAGGGCAGAGGCATCGCAGTCTTCCACGAACGTCAGGGGACGGGCATGGGAAGGGTCTCAAAAAACCCACTTACCTGTGCCCAGCGGCCTGGCCCAGAAAGGCCAGCTCAGTAAGTAAGCGGCTCTTTACAGAGCCCAGAATGCCTGCGTACGCCAGGATGCGCGGCTGTCCCAAAGTCTCGTAGGCCTTCAAGCTGCGTTCAAAGAGGTCAATCTCCACCTCCCGACCTGTGAAGACCAACCAGGAAACAAGCTGTTGCAGCATGCTGAAAAGCAGGGCAGCATTCCCTTTTGCTGGCACGGCGGCTTCCCTCCACCACGTCAGCAAGCCTGCCTACACCCAGGCCTCCTTCCAAGCCCCTCAGCTCAGCTTTGGCACCACTGCCTTCCTTAGAGCTCTAACAGAGCCGCCTGCCCACTGGCCACACGGCGCAGCTTGTAGGAGCTCTTTCCCCTCCGCTTCTCCTCCCACAGGCAACGAGATTCAGCCAGCTGGACGCAGCTCCCCACACTGATCCAGCCCAAGACTGGAGGGCACACTTGGAGACACTGCAGGCAGCTGCGCCCAAAAGGCATGCCAAACATCTCACTGCACCCTGAGCCCCAGAGCTCTTGCCAGCACCCTGTAGCTAAGGTGGTGTCTTTGGGCCTGTTGTGGTTTTGGCTGCGATACAGCTCCTTGTCTTCACAGGAGCTTGGAGTGTGCTGTGATGTGGTGGACTTGCCACCAAAGGAACGCCAAGAACACACTGAACTCTTGCCGAGCAGTGCTGGCACAGTGTCAAGGCCTCTGCAGTTTCTCATGCTGCGCCACTAGCCAGCAGGCTAGAGGAGGGAGGAAGGGAGGGAGGGGGCTGTGTGGGGCTCAGCTGCCTACCGGGGTTAACCTCCAGCAAGGCGCACCGCTTTGGGCAAAGGGAAGCAGCTGGGGTTCTGAAGAGCGAGGACTTCTCTACCTACCCAGCAAGGGGCCACAGTCCGACCTCCTCTTGGTACGATCCGTGTCAAAGATGCTAGAAGCGGGAGAAGACAAAACATGAGTTTCACTTAGTTGGTCAGAAGCCAGGGAATATAGAGCCTGCTGTGTTAGGGGAGGAGACCCTCCGCAGGTAACTGCTTTTCTTTCCAGCAGCATGCTGTCCGGAGCATGCTCCCAGGCCAACATTTGAGTGGACATGCCAGGACAGCTTCAAGCACAAAGAAGGCCAGCAGCCATGGCGGGACAGCAGAAGGTGTTGGGAGTCCCTTGCCAGAGGTCAAAACCAAAGAAAGCCCAGATGGGGCAAAGAAGCCAGGGTGTGCTGTTGGCTAGGTAGACTGCTTTGCCACCCTGGACAAGCAAAAGAAGCCTCTTGGAAAGGAGGACCTGTGTCACTTAGTGGCTCAGGACAACAAGCACCTGGCACCTTTGGCTCAAGTCTTTTGATAGTTTTCAAGAGACAGCAACGTTAACATCCAAAAGGTCCTCCAACCCTGGCCCGGAGGGACAGCTGAGAACTGAACAGGCAGACAGGAGGAAGAGTGGCCCAGTGGCCCACCTTTCCCCAAGGCGACATGACTGACCCAAAGCTTCCTGCCCAGAAGGAGCTGGGAAAAAAAATCCTCCCTGCAACAGAATGACCTCTGCCTTAGCCTTGCACATAGTGAAGCAAACACAGGGCAGGGAACCCAGCGGAAAGCCGCTTGGAAAAAGCCTGCATGGCTAGCGTGCGTCTCCAAAGCCAGGACAACCTTCCGCACCCCACTGGCGTCACTCACAGCTCTCTTAGCAGCAGGAGACACAAGGGCAGAAGGGCACAAAGCAGACCCATGCCAGGCCTTTGGATCTTCTTGGCCACAGGGAAGGGATTTCTGTGGGAGGCCAGGCTGGTCTCTTGCTGCACAGCTCCTCTTTACCGGTCAAGGTTGCACCCTTGGCTTCCCTTGTGGCCCCATCCAGATGGCTCGGAAGACACTCACCACTTGTCAGTGATCCCCACATATTGATAGACAGGGCCGGGATCTGTAACACCTTTCAACGCTGTCTTCGGCAACTCCTTGAAGAGGTAACTGGGCAGGCAAGAAGCCTTGTAGGTGTCTTCATCACAGGACACCAGCCTGGGGTAGTGCACCATCAAGCGGGCACCCAAATTCGCCTTATGGCCAATCACTGCCATGGAGAGAGAACACATTGACATGGTTAGGAAAGCAGCCTTGCCCCACCCTTCAAGGCCAAGGGCTACTTCCCCTTGTTGTCCATAGGTGCATGCCTAGTGCACTGCACCAATGAGCACACAAAGCGAAGATCTTTTAATTAAGTAATTCATTATATAAATATATATATATATTATATAATAAAATAATTTATTATATAACTCTGCAGAGTCAGGTGCTTGGCGATCTTCCGCAAAGCCAGCACACCTCTGACTTAAATCACTGTTACTTATACACAGCAAACTTGTGAAAGTTATCTCTTTGGGTACTTTTGATTGGCTATTACAGCTCACCTAACTTATGTCTCCTGAGTTTGCACATTACAGAGAAAGAGTGGGGGCTGGGGAAGCAGGGACACACCAAATCCCACATTAGCATACGTTAGCATTTTGATGGGTACGATTTTTAATACGTTTACGACCCTTAATGAGCAAAAGGTTACTACAGATTAGTCTGGAGCTGTTGTTCTCCTCCTTGTTTTCACCTTTTGTCCCTTATCTCCCTTGCTTCTGCTAGCTCAAGGCTACCTGTCTCTCTGTTCCCTTATTCTCTCACCTAAAAGACTATACAAGCTATAGAAATACTACACAAGCTACAGGCCTCTCTATATTCTTCAAGGTTTCCTTGTTTCTTTCCCAGCTTTGGGACTACACCCTCAGGCACAGGTCAACCCCGCAGCAGGGCAAGCGGACCCAGCGGGAACCGCAAGTCTCTGAGGCCATTCTCCCACCTCAGGTGGAGACCCATCACATCTGGGCCGCTCTCGGCAGGCTGTAGCATATGTGCTTGCCCCAGCCTTCCCATCTCTTCATGACTGACATGCTTAAGCACACCCACGCCAGCCTCCCACTCTTCAGACTAAGGTGCGGTACCTGTATGTTCAGCCCTCTCCGGATGGCCACAGAGGCCGCAGAACATCGTCCCGCTGGTGACCCCAATAGACATTGCCCTGGCACACAGGGAGAGAAGCGCAAATTCAGTGGTGCCCCAGGCGCAGTCCTGCTCGCCCCGCTCTGCCACTTCCCACGTCTCCCCTTGGCACCAACCAGGGGCACCACAGCCGGTGCGTGCCTTGGGGACTTGGAGAGCTCGGGGCACCACACAGCCCACCCACAAGGGACGTGGGGAGGGTGCACGCAAGATGGCTTGGACCCTTCCCCTGAGGCCCAATGGCTGCGACCTGCAGCAGGCCACAGCCCCTCTCACTAGTGGAGGAAAGCAAGTGTTACCCACAGAGCACCTACAATGCCAGCGACTTTGAGATTAGGCCCGAGCCCTGTTCCTGGCAGGCTCTGCTTGGAGGGACTGCGCCTGGCTGCCGTGAGCTAAGCCCAGGGGCCACCTGCTTCTTCTCAGGGTGCTGCCTCAGTCCTGCCAGGGACAAAGGAGGCCAAGCCAGGAGGCCACGTCTCTTGCTGGTCAGCCCCCTTGTGCTGTCCCAGGCAGCACGCATGCCCTGCAACACCGCCACACACTCACTCAAGATTCCTCAACGACGTGGAGCACGTGCTGAAGATCTGAAGAGCGCTGTCCAAGGCATGGGTGCTCTCGTGATGCAGCTTTGCTCCAGACATTCCGAACACACAGAGGAATGTGCAGCCCTGCAGAGGACAGATGCAACACATCTGGTTACAGTGCCTATGGCCAGCAGCTAATGCCGTTCCATTGCAGTCGCCAGGGAGACCAGTACAGCTGCAGGTCAACACAAAGCCACAGAGGACTGATCCCACCAGCAAGGCAGAGCTGCTCCTCAGTCCCTCTCCACTACACAGACACAGGCCACCCTCGGGGGGTGGGATTGCTCCCCCACGCTCACCTTATCAAACAGAAGGCTTTTGTTGATTTCGCCCTTGTGAGGACTGATGATTGTTGAAATCATCCTGGTGGCATCACAGAGGCCCCTCTGAAGATCCAGTATGTCGGCATTTGCAGAAAACCGCAGCTGGATAAAGAGGCTGGTGACTGGCCGTAGCTCAGACCACATGTGCAGCGGCATATCCACGTCCAGCTGGAAGTGAAGAGCATGACAGCTTTGCCAGCCTGTTCTCCCGGCGGTTCCTCTGGGCCCGTGCCACGTACCAAGGGAGATCGGGCATGTTGGCAATACCAGGTACTACTGGAGGAAGGGTAAGTCCTCTGCTCGGTGCCAATCGCAGGCCAGCCTGCGGCAGGCAGGTCATAGCAGAGTCATAGCACAAACGACAGAGGGGAATGTCCCAGCAACACTCCATCTTGTGGCAAGTACGGATGCGAGGGGCGACCCTCTGGCACGTCCCAGGGACTTGAGCAGACTCGCCCCCTTGTCCTCGCCTCGTGCCCACAGCACGTCCAGAGCAAGAGTCATGGAAAAGACAGAGGCAAGTCCACCTCCCGCCACCCGTGCCTCTTTGAGGAGCAGCACGAAATGGGCAGTTGCCTGGCACATGCGGCACCACTAAGCCTGGCATCAGGTCCCCTGGGTTCCCTCCCCGGGGTGCTTTTTCTTCCATTTGCCTGTTTTCACGAGAGCTCCACCCATGCAACGCACACCTTCTTCTGCCCTCCCAAAATGAAGCCTCCAGCAGCAGTGGCCTTACCTTCCTGAGAGCAGCTTCTGGTATGTACTTCTGCATCTTTGCTGCCGCTTTAGGATCATTGGACACGAGAAAAGGTGGCCTTTGGTGCCCTAAGGGAAGCAAATGCAGGCCTTCACTGGCAGGATGGGACTAGAAGCGGGTTGAAAGACGGGGCTGGCACTGGGCAAAGCAGAGCAAAGATTCTTTGGCGTTTCCTCCTGCTCCCCTCTGCAGCTGCTTGGCCAGAGCCGTGCCCTGGAAGGAGGGGATGGCAGCGACAGCCTCAGCTAAAGCACAGGAGGGACAAAGGCACGAACGCTGACTGAAAGGTGGAAGAGGGCAGGGGGAGTTCCTCCCTGGAACTCTGAAGCAGGCAGGCCCCATTTTTCCAGCCAGTCTCAGAACATGGTGAAGCAGGGACTCACTTATCCTTTCCAAACGCCGCATCTTCGCGTGTTGGTCAAACTGGCCTGCAGCATCTTGGCGTTCTGATCCAGACATGTGCTCCGTCCTCTGAACCTGCAGACACGCAGAACAAAAGTACTGCCACTGGCCTCCCCAAGGAGCCCCGGGAGACACAGCCTGCCCCTCCACTCTCACTTTCCAGAGAAGGGCAGAACCTCTTGGTGCAGCAAGCCCACCTCTCTGGCTTTTCAGCTGGGACAGAAGTGCCTCCTCAGAAGGACCAGAGCCACACAGGCATCACCCAAGCATGCCCCAGCTCTCCAGGACAGCTGCGCGACCCACAGGGGACATTGCTGGTGGGGCCCACACCCTTCCTGTGCTTCCCTCGGCCAGTCACACCAAGCAAGCACTACCCAGAGCTACCCCTGAGGTGGAAGGGCAACTGCTTCAGCTCTCTACCAACCCTTACAGCTACAACTCTCTCCACATCCAGTGCCTCAGCCTTCTAGCACCTGCCTCCTTCCCTCTCAGGTGCGGGTCTTCAGAGAGGCTCTAGAGGCCAACCCGTCCACCTACCTTCAGAACCCGTTTGCCACCAAGAAGCCTGGTCTGGATCTGTTCCTGCTCACACAGCTCCCAGCAGGTGGGTGAGACAATCACTTCACTTGTAACCACAAGGTTTTGGGCCTTCATAACTTCATCCAGGGCGTTGCTGCAGACGAAGTACTGCTGATGGTACCTGTCTCCAGCAGACAGTATGGTCATTTGCCCTGCGGAGATCCCTGGCGAGAGAGCAAGAAGCAGCATTGACACCGGGGAGCAGCAGCAGTCAGCAGCACTGGAGGGTGCCAGGGCTGTGCACGAAGCTGGAGATATTGTGCTGGTGCAGGAGCTTCAGGAAGCGGTTGATCTCCAGGTACATGATGGGCTCTCCCACCAGTGACAGCGCGCAGTGCTTTGCTGTCATTGCTTCCTCAAAACGATCTGCTTTTACTCCTGCCACTCCTGCAAAAAAGACGGAGAACTGGCATAAGTTGCATATAACCTCCCCCTGAACCATGCATCCATATCTAAAATATACCCTGTCACCAAGTAAAACCAGCTAGAGCCTTCCTGAACCAGAGAGAACACCAAGCCACAGACAGAGACCACCAAGACAGCTCTGCAGGAACCCAGAAAGCAGTGTATGGCCAGGCACACAAAATTCAGGGCTTTGTGTGCACAGTTAACTATTGCAAGTGATTCTTCTTAGTAACGTTTGAGTCAAACTTTCCCTTGCTAAGACCTCAGTGATGCTGCCTGAATGCTGAGACAAGCACCAGAGCAAGTTCAATTCCACTTCAAGTTGGCATTTAAAAAACAAATAGGTTCTGTTTCTCTCCAATGCTAACCACAGACTGTGTTCCAGCCCCACAAGAACAAGCTCCTCAGTGAGGTGGGCCTGGCTCCTTCGAGCAGAGCCACAACCACCAGGTCTGAATCAGCATCAGCCACCATGTGCAATGCAACCCAACAGAGGACATGCTCAAAAGAAACCTCAACACATGACACTGTCTTGAACAGTGAGAGCAGTTCCAGAACAAAGACAGAAAAGCGAGGAACTCAACTGCAGCATCCACGTGAAAATACCATCTGCAGGTTTAACTGACCCGAGTCACATTTACTGCACCCACAGGAGGGCAGGAGAGAGATGAGCACTGCTCCTGCCCATCCATACCTGACTAAGTGCTCAGCACCCCGCATGAAGCCATCTGACTACAAACAAGCTTTTGTTCCAAATGTGTCACTTCACATTTCCTTGATGTGCCTTGATGTACTTGAATAATATCTGAGGTTTCAGATTGGGGGTTGGTCTGTTTCAAAAAACAAAGACTTAAGTTTGAAACCAGGTCCTCAGCTCACCTCCCGTTGCCTAGACGCTGGAGCTCAAGCAGTACAGAAAATTACATGCTATGCTGCAAAGCCAAGATAAAAAGAGGTGTTCGTGGATATCGCTTCAGCCTCACGTAGAAAAGCTGGTTTGTGATCAGAGTGAAGCTTAGTGCATTTTAAACCAGCCAGGCTCTGTCCTGAATAGGTGACAGGACTAATGGTTACTCTGCAGAAACTTGACAGCGCTAAATGAGAACTTTATTTGAAAAGAAAGGAGCATCTCAACCACACACGGAGATTAAAGGACTTAACTTTTGTTTTCCTAAAGCTACTTTAGGTCATTTTGGGAATTAATTTCTCTCTCAGTATCTTGCAATTGGACTACAGTAATTACACTGCCAGATTTATAAGCAGACAGAAGAAAGTGCCAACATCACGAAGTTCGAGAGTAACTTTCTCAAAATGGTTTACATCAAACCTGGCATACAGTAAATACACTCCCAGAGGAGAGTAGAGGTTTTATATGTGATCATTTGACCACATAAATCATGAGCTAGACAGAAGTAAACTAAACAGGATTAGTGGGTACTCCAAGGAGTATATGAATGCTGCTGTACGTGTGGCTGCCCTACCACTCCAGCGCTCGGCCTCTGCCCCTGCAGATGAGCCCCCTTCTGTCTTCAGCCAGCAATGGACTTCAACAAAGGCAGAGTTCGGGCAGATGCCACATGGCATGCGGCAAGTCCCACACAGGTGCAGGAGCTGGGAGCCACAGGAGCTTGAGATGCCTCTGCAAGAGCGATGCACAGCTTCCAGCTCAGATCTCAGCGGAGCGTGCAGCCAAGCCACCTCTGAGCTGCAGATCTCCTTTGAAAAGCTGACTCCAGCTGCTCTCCTACTGACACACTTCAATTTCAGAAAGGAAAGCATCATCTGGCACGTCACCCTGTTCAGGCTGGCTGCCGGCTTCGTGCATCCCTCTGCAAGTACCTGTGCTACTGCCTGGGGTGCAAGGAGCACATTTTATGCATGCTTACATCAAGACACACAGGTCTTCCCAGATCTCATTTTAAGACCTGTGTTTTGAGTGATTCCCACAAAGCTGCTCCCTGTAAGCTGGCAGGATTTCCTAGTTTAGGTCATGTGCTTATTTGTTCATTTTTCCCCCAAGCTAAACAAGGGCTCTATTAGAGACACCCACTCTTATTTTTTGAATTATGTTTCCATTCTGTGCGTGCCCTTCACAAGGGCACTGAGATTTACTAGTCACCACCTAGAAAAGGTATCCATCAAATAAACTGCTTCATACCTTCCCACCTCAGCTCCCTATCAGGAAGATGTGTCTCCATAAGTTACTCTAAGAGAGAATTATGTGACATTAATTAACATCTCTAGTCTTCAAAACCTGTACACACTATGGCAACATTAAAAGAGGGAAGAAGGTATCTTTAAAAGCATGCAGAGGGACTCTTGCAGAATGAAGAGCTATCCTCTAGGATACATTATAGGAGAGAGGGTCTGCAAATATTTTTTGTTCTTTCAGGGAACATTTTATTTTTACTACAATGTGTGCAGATAACAACGCAACACAATAAGTCTCCTCTCCCTTTGGTGCACAGAGATGTCTGTACCAGAATGCAAAGCTGTGGTACTGGTACTACGAAGAGTACAAATTTATTCAAATGTTATCTGAACAACATTACCAGACTCAAGAGCCATGAAGACGAAGACATTTTCCCCATGCTTTTCTTCTCCAGCAGCTCAAATTCTCTGCTCTACACTGGGATCAGCATTCAAACTCCTTGGCAGCACCCAGCTGGAAACTTGACCGGTGTCATTGGAGCAGCCCACGGAGCCCAGCTGCAATCCATCTTCCCTCTACACTCTCTCCCTCTTCAACAACGCAATCTAGTCCATCACTCTGCTAAAACATACATGTATTACCTATTTATCTTAAAATCAATCATTGTAAAATCCAACCCAGTATTTGCGTTGCGCCGCTGGGTTTGCTGGAAGCAGTGGTGTCTTCTGCCTGAGCCACCTCCAGCCCAGATGGAGCACAGCTCTGGCAGGCGCACAGGGGGTTCCCCGTGGGTTCCCCCTGGGTTCAGGGCAACACTTCTAATCAATTTTGCTCTGACATGGTTCTATTCTAGCCATTTTTCACCTGCACCTCAGGGAAACAGTGTAAAATTCACAAAATGTAACAGCTAGCTACTGGTCTTAATTTTTTCCTGTTTTGTTTCTCCTGAGAACACTTGCTCTTAGGCTCCCAAGACAGGGAGTACATTACCATCTATTACTCTGCAGTAACAACGCCCCCCCCCCCCTTTTTTTTTTTCCACTTTGCAACACAGTTCTAGTCCAGAGCTTTTTTTTTTTTCCCCCCTCCAGTCACTCCTCTCACAGTTCCAGGTCAAGGATAACTGTGCTGAGGAAGCATGTGCGAGTTTCAGGCATCGTTTGGGAATCTATTTAATGGAAAATATGCTCCAGAAGAGAGAATTGGATCGTCTTTACAGACCTCTCAACACTCTGGGAATACTTTCAGATGGGCCAAGTCATGCTTGAGTCTTTCCTCCTTCCCAGCCCTTTTTGGGAATGCATCAAGGTGTATCATGGGGAGAAGAGGGTTACTCCAGAGTTCGAAGTTGGGTTTAAACCAACTCCTGTACTTAGCTTTCAGAAGGCCGGGCTTTCAAACAGCTGCAGAATAAGCTGCTTTTCACCTTCTTGTAATGCAAACAAGAACACATATTCTGCCATACAGGAGCAACATTTCTATCACACTGCAGTGCACCAACACTGCATGCAGGAATTGCCCTTGACTCACACAGAAACGCACCCTGTGCTCCATCACAAACTGCAGGCAAACCCAGTCATCATCTGAAACAGCACGTGGCTTTTTTCAAGGTGAATGTAAGTGACGATTTTGAACTCAGGTCCTACCTGATAAAAGAGGATATATATTTTTAATTTCTTTCAGGACTTTTGATTTTAACAGGTATAACACAAGTCACAGAACTACTGGTCAGAAGGGACTGCCACAGGTGTCTGGGCCAGGCTCCTGCTCAGAGAGGACAGCTGCCAACACTACTGGGGCAGTAACAGATTTGCTTAGAAGACTTGAAAGCCTCCAAGGCTGGACGGTCTCCCCTCCTCTCTGGCGACCTGTCCGAGAGCTGCACCACCTTCCCTGTGCAAGCTTATTCTTATGTCCAGCCTGAATCTATCAAACAGCAACCTGACTCTGTTGTCCCTTCATCTACAATAGCAGGAGGGTCTCCTCCCAGCAGTGACAACAGGGCGATGACACCCTCACAGAACTTTCTGCTTCTTGCTGAGCTCCATGTGTCCCCATTAGCCCAAAGAGCAGCTCTCTCGAGGTGCTGCTGAAGTACAGCTCTGCTGGTCAGTGCGCCTGTCACCCCCCTAAATCAGTACTGCCTGCAAAGCTGCTGGGGGCATGGAGATGTATAACACAGGCTCCTGGATCAACACCTGAATTACCCTGCTTGTTATCAGCCACCAACCAGACTTCAAGCTATTGATCATGATCCCTTTAGCTTGCCCAGCCACATTTCAACTAATTTAATAGCCTGGCTATCCGGAACAGACTGAATTCTGAGAAGTGCTCGGTGCTGTAAGTATTAAGCATGAATACTGCTTTGTTTATAGCTTTAACTGTTACTGCATTCCAGACGAAATCTGACATCCTACAGGCTCCTCACTCAGATGAGCCACCTGTACCCAAACCCCTGCTGTGCTGGCACTGCATCCCAGCAGCTGAATTAACAGGCTGCCATGAAACCCTGCAGTGGCTCTGGGCCAGCCAGGCAGCACTGCTGCAGGTGTTCTGCCCTTCCCAAGCACTCTCCCCACCTAGCTGCAGCACAAAAGGAACACCACCAAAGCTAGGATGTGAGACCTGCACATCTTAACACCCTGCCCTGCCTCGAGCACCAGGAGCTGTGCTTTGCTCGAACTGAAGGAAGATGCACTACTGACACCAAACTACTCCTACTGTGCCTCCAATCCTCTCACTAGCTCTTCTGTAAGGAAAACCTCCCCACCAAACTACCATCCTCTTCCCCTGTTACACTACAGCACCGTCACTTTTCTCCTGAGGAACAACAGCACTGCAACCCAACCCATTGGGCTGCATGCAAGGGGCAGAGTGCAGCCAGGTCTTGTTCTTCTAGCTGCTAACCACTCAGCTCAGAACGGGAGCTCCCAGGGAGCTGGCTTCCCTGGAGCTGTTGGTCTGGGATTGCAAGATGATTCAAACCAGCCACTTCATGAATGTGTAAAACAAAGCTCATGAGGCCCCAGCTTGAGTCATTTTTCTGCCTATTACATAAGTCCAATGAGTGAGACAGAGCAACTCCCCTCCACTGACGCAAGTTTTTTTTTTGCCTGTCACTTTTTTAATCCGTTGGGTTCTCTCTGTGCACAGCCAACGTAAACAAACGGGCTCCCAAAATGACAGCCAGGACTGAGGCTCATCTTGCACGTTTTCTGGACGCTTCATTTCACTCCTGCTGCTCACGCAGCCTCTGCTGTCAATTAGGAAGAGCAGAGTTCTAGACCTGCCCTGCCAAGCTGGCCAGTCCTCTGAGCACACAACGCTGACCTTGGCAAAAAGACCAAGCTTATTACACTCATCTGGGGGAAAAACAAAACAAAACTAACAGCTATCTATCTCTATATATACAGATATATAGCAAGTGAATGAACTCATGAAGATTTGATATTGGAAGCAAAATACAGTAATTTTCAAAACTGCCTAACAACTGCAGCTTCAGTTGCACACAAATATACTGAATAATTCTTAATAAATATCATCATCCTGAATGCTACCTCTCACTTATAAGTGAGGAAAATACAGCCTGGAAGTTTCAGAGGTAACAAATGCTCTCAGGGGAATATGGCTGGACAGCATATTTCCTATTCAGTTTAGAAATTGATTCCTTTTGCCTTCCACCTGCCCTCACTTTTGTATAAGAATCAACATCACTCATCATGCGAGCTAGCTTCAGCCACTGCAGAAGCCTCTGTACACACAACGAAAGGATGTCACTGCCAGGATGCACAACAGGCAACTCCACTGTACTCCCTCAAGGCAGCAGTAGATTCCCAACAGCTGACTCATGTTCTAAGTTCAAAAACAAGACAGAACATTTCCAAAAACAAGTAATAAGTACACCCACAAAGTTTGCCTATCTTTCCGAGATTATAAATCTTATGCCTCCTTACCAGCATTCTGCATGTAACCAAAATGTTTTAATCTAAACTTTGAGGGTGGTGCTGCTGATTATCTTCCCAAAGTATCATTAATGGGCAAGAGTAAGAAAGGTTACCTTGGAACTGCTTAATCATATTCTGATGGTTCTCAATAGCCTCCTGCAAGATCATTTCAGGTTGGTCCATCTTCCATCTCCACTCTGTGCCCACTGGATTTGTATGATGTCTGAAGGAAAAAGAGACTGAGTTATTCATTGCAATTTGTACAAACCCATCCATCACCCTGGGGACTCTGAAAAACAAGAGCAAATTATCTGCAAGACCCTGCTTCCAACAACTCTCAGATGTGACCTTTGAACACCAGTCTTCTACCCCTCTCCTCCCAGACTCTGGTCCTCTCCAGAAAGAATGGACCTTGTAGTCTAGTATAAACATTGGCATACGTATTTTGAATCATGGGTAAAAGGTTTTTAAGACGTTAAAATGACGCTCTGCAGCCAGAAAGACCTCTTTTTAAAGAAAGAAAAAACAGCTCTACCTCCTCTTCTGACCACAGCCACACAAAGCGCTTAAGAAGGAAGATCCTAAGACTCTTATAGATCCATTCTGGAAAGGCAAACTATTACCCTAAGAAGGAAAGGATTTACTTCTAAGCCAATCTTTGGTTAACACTAGTAACAAAACAGATGATAGCAGGCTACTCAAAACACATGAAGGTTCTGGGAATTCTGCAGTATGCCAGAGATTCATCTCTGGTGAATCCAGTTAGTCTCCCAGATTTACTCAGTAGGGGCTTCTCATCACTTCTGAGACCTGCCACCCAGTTTCTGACACCCAAAGGGAAAAATTAAGTGTTAATTTAGGAATCAAACTGACTGCAGGGACAAAAACCACTGATCGTCCCTCTGAGGGACAGCTGTGTTGAACTGGGATAGGAAGCCGACCTTGCCTATGCAGAGAAGACCACTCACTGTAGCCACATTTTGCTTTCCTCAAAAATGCAAAAAGCATACTCAGGTGAATCGACCATTCAAGTGCCTGGAAGATACCTGAAACTTCTTGTTCCTTTATTCGTTGCCATGGGAGGATATTACTCAGCCCCTGTAAGTTATCTGCAAGAACCTAATCCAGACCAGCAAGTGAAACCCCACAAAGCAACACGCTCATTCCTGGACAACTCCAACCCAAGGAGAGCCTGTACAAGAGCATGGACCTCTCCCTGGTGAGAGGAACTTCCCACTAACCTTGCTGCACTCAGATTAGTATCAAACAGGGGTAGGAAGATGTCTAAAGGCTGCACTAAGAAAACCAAAGAATTTGTGTTTTCACCTCCTTGTTCTCTCTGCCCTCTCCTGTTTGCTCCCCAAAATACACTACAAAAGTTTTTCTACTTCTCCCCTACCAATTCTACTGTGGCTTACTGAATAATGCAATCAAAGAGTAGTAGTATATATTTGCCGTGCCTTTCAAAATAGCGTTATTAGATCAATATAGGTCTGGACAAGAAAACATCAAGCAATGCATCTTCTTGAAACTCAGTCTTATAACCAGCTGATCTCTTTTCTCTCCTGCTTTCATCACCCCTGGAAGTCAGCCATGGAGAGGACTGAGGTTACCTGCCTCACTCACTCCTTCCATCTCCAAGGGCATTAGGAGATAACATTCAGCACTTAACTAAAGGAGAAAAGAGAGACAAGGGCACTTTTTCCAGAAAGCAATGGCTGCTTTTTTAGAAGGAAATGGCCTACTGAAGACCATCAAAAGATTCCCACTGGCTGCAGCTCCACTTGAGCAGTGCTAAAACACAAATTCTAGCTCCACAGTCAACAAGAACAGACCCTAGCCCAAATGCTGCTGTGCCCGCTTCAAGAGCAAAGATTCAAATGCTACTCTCAAACCGCTTCACCATCGCAAAGCTGCTTTAAGCAAAAACAGCTTTTTTGCATTTTTTTTTAAACGCTGCCAACATGGAAAGTTTTCGGAATGCCAACTATAAAAAGGCATTTATAAAACGCTTACATGTTTAACTACATAGCTTGTACCCCATATATTTAATAGGGCAAGCTGGCAGAAGATCAACAGGCTCTTAATGCACACTGGACAACTATTAATTACTAGCGTCTAACAGCCCTTGAATTTTTAGCACATTCTGTTTATTAAACATACCGGGTCACGTCTACAAAGCTCATTTGGCAAGAAGCAGCTTCTTTTCTCCCAGGGCACAAAGCAAGGGTTTGTGGCTGATGAGACTGTTTCGCAGTCCCCAGCAGAGACCGGCTTTCCCCGCCACCTTCCCACTCCCCTGCAGGCTGTCACCCCTGCATCCCCTGCCTCACCAGCTACTCAAGCCTTGAGCAGGTAATTAAGCGTGATACTCCTTTCCATCCCAAAATAACACCGCACACAAAGAAGTCCTACCCAAAACCACACACACACTAGAAAGCTCTTACTGCGTTAGAATTTGAGTCAGGAACATTCACCTGACCCTTTGGAGACAAGCCATCGCCATCCCAGCACCCCACTAAGACAAAGCGATGATGGCGAGCTCTCGGCTCACTCCAGCTCTTCCCCAGCTAGTAAGGACTGCCACCAATCAAGGCTGGTTTGCACTCCTCATATCTCTGATCTACCAGTGTTATTTGGCAGCGTCACCAGCACAGCCCCAATCAGACCTCTGTGAGAAAGGCGGGTGCTTCGGTGAGGCACTGCATCCCCACCCCCAGTTGCCAGGGCACGATTTCAGTAACGCAGCTTTTGCTTTATTTTCAGGACAGGTTCATTCAACACCGCTAATTCTAACTGTGGAAAATGCCAGGGGAATTTACAACTACTTCTTTACAAAACTAGAGTTGTTCTCTCCCTGTTAAGAAACTACAGCTTGTTTATAAAGGAAATCCTTTTAAAATGACCAGAAGTGTCTGAGTTTGTGCCTCTTGCCTTTTGTCAGGGTGAAACCATGAGTACAGATGGTCTTAGGATGAGAGCCTGAAAATCTGGGCTCTAAAATGAAAGTTTATTTTGCAATCTACTCCCAGCATGGCCAGAAGAAACCAATGACCCTCTTTTAAAATGTTTGCTTTCTTCTATGAGCAAAGGTTAGCATTATGAAGTCTTTCAAGAGACTTTGTGGGAAAACGTAGTACAGGTATAAAGTATCCTTTACTCCAGGGATTGATGTCGATACCTGGCAGAGAACACGAAGGTGAGGAAACACTGGGGGCAGTGATCATGAAAGGACAGGGTACGCAATTCCCAGGAAGGGACAGGAAGGAAAAGCAGAACAAAAATAAGAAGGTTCAAGACAGCAGATCTCAAGGATCCCTGAGAACCAGCAGGTGAGGTCCTAGAGGAGAAATGTTGAAGGGCAAAGGAGCTCTGGAGAACTAGCAGGTTTTTAAACCCTATTAAGGCAGCAGTGCAACTGTGGCAATATAAAGCAAAGTGTAACAAGAAACCAATCCAGCAGAATCACAGGCTCTTCTGCAACCTTGCAATCCTCCAGCTGAGAAAAAAAAAAAAAAAAAAAAAAGAACTTCAGAACACAGGGTCACAATCAGAGAGATCAATGCACAGAGTATGATACACCTAGCAAAGGATGTACAAAAGGGCCAACAAGAAAGCCTCTCCCTGTGCTGACATCAGGAGCAAGCAGACAACCAAGGAAAAAATTTGGCCAATGCACAAGGACACAAAGCTTGTTCCTCCGTGATAACAAGGAGCGTTGGCACCTCTTCTTCCTAATGACAAAGGAACAAACCAGATGAGACTAGGAAAGGACAAGTTAACAATACTTCTCTAAAAAGTGTTTTCACTCGGGTGGTAACCTTGCCCCGGAATGTGCTGGATGAACCAGCTGACGGAGCATCACGGTGGGTAGCAATAAGCTGAAAGTGTGTGGCCAACACAGAAATGCAACTTCAAAAAGACTACAAGACTGCAAGCGCAACGCCTGCTTTAGCAGGAATCGAGGATTTCTGTATCAGCCCCTCTTAACTTTGAATTCCTTGGGACACAATGGATTACGTGTTTGTGATTTCCACACCCCCTTGAGAAGACAGCCTGCAGATGATAACAGCCAACAGAGAACATTTCACACCAACACCACCACGTAGGTGTGGTGGCCACCTTGTAGGCAAAGGAGAATAGAAAAGTTCAAGCTTTGGACTCTGATTTACCCAATATTTTCACAATTTCACCAAGGAAATGTTCCGTAGAAGGCACTATTTTTAAAGAGTACATTATCGTGGTGGAAAACTTAGATCTGCGATCAGTCGCCACTGCTTCAGAAGGCCACCAGACCTGGCCAGAAGGACAGCTGCAGGGCGTGTGCGGAACTGGCCCCATTCAGCGGTTTCTTAGAGCTGAGCAGCGCAGGAGGCAGGCTTGCCACAGCCCCAGGTGGAACCAACACTTCTGGAGATGCAAACCCACAGCATGCCATTAGGAACAGATCACCCGCTGGCTGAGGACATCACCGCCCTGCTGGTGACAAGCTGTCGTAACCTGCCACTGGCTGCAAAACGCAGCGCAGGGAGGCAAAGAGCTGGGGAGCGCCTCCTCCACGAGGGATGGGATAGCGAGGACGGGCTGTTCTCCGGGCATGCAGAATCACAAACGGCCTCAAAACAACAGTGAGGAGGGATGCCTGGTTCTACCAGTCCCCCTGCAGACCAACGCTGCAGCATGCTGCGAGGGAATCACTGCTTCGTGCCTCTAAGCACAGGCAGCACGCAGCCATCAAGCAGGACTGACACAGGCTCACCTGGACCTGCCCTCCGCAGAGGATGCACCAGAGACTTCATGTCTCAGATTGTTTTACAAATCACGCAACACTCACTTTAAAGAGAAAAAAGCTGATAGGCATTTTTAGTTTTTTGTTCTTATCTAGACTGTTGTCAGAGAAAAAGGAACAATGTACCTACAGAAACTTCCCATTAAATATTTTTTGTGTGTTGCTTTGAGAAGTCTTTTTTTAGGTTTAGGAGTAGGAAAAATAGTTTATAATGAATAAATTTGGGAAAAAAAATCAAAACACATGGCATTAACTCAGCAGAATGTAGGGATAAGCTATTTTAGAGAAGAAAACACTGGGGAAATAAGTCCAAAACCAAATTTTGGATATCTAAATATCCAAAGAAAACTCATTTTAACAGTGACAATAGTGAGTATTTTAGAAAGAAAACTTGGACATCCATGTTTTGAAATCAATTCAGGTAAAAAAAAAAAAAAAAAAAAAAAAAGATTTTTCAGAAACATAAAAAACCCATGGCTGATTTATTTTTTCATCCCAAATCCAGCAGCTCAGAGCACTTCCCTAGAACACGCTGCAGCTGACCTCCCTCCAGCTCCAGGGGAGTGCTGATGCTCCCCCCTCAACCTGCTGCCAAATCACAAGGTGCAATTTTTCCTGAGATAGTCATGGTACAACTGCCTACAACTCGTGGCACTAACAACGGTGATTGCTTTAGATGAGGTTGGATTTGCCAGCTACCCCAAACAGAGGGGACTGAGCTTCACAAGGCTCTAGACAAATCCCCTTTTTGAACTCGCATTTCCGAAGTCTTAAGGACAGAAGACGGGCCATGCTGAAGAATTACACCCCAACCCTCAGATGTCAAAAATACTCACCTTTTATAAGCAGGGCACAGTTTATAGAACAGCAGGTGCTGCTGAGCACCTCCCAGAGGCCTGCCAAGGGCTGTGTTGGTGTATTTCGTTCATTCCCAGCAGAAACAGGCACTGTGCTCAGCACAGCATAAGAAACCATCCCAAAGGCAGCCCTCAGGATGTGCAGGGTCACTTTCAGAGCCCACGATCGCTCCATCAAGTTACTCATTGCTGTAACTGGCTACCAAGTCACCTACGATACCTAACAAGACATACAGAAGCATTCCATTAGCCAGTGATCTGGTTACAGTCACCACTAATGCCATAAATACACAGATTGGCCATGGCAGCTACAAAAGCCAGTAACAAGTCCAAGAACACAAAAATGCACGCGGCTGTGAGATGAAAAGCACAGACTTCAGCCCCAGGAAGTGCTGGCAGGCTATTTTTTGTTCCCCTGTGAGCCTTTTACATAACAATAGCAATGAAAATGCTCCTCACTGCACAGGGTGAGCTGGGAACCCTCCACAGTAGATGCCCCACTGGGGCTTTATTGACCTCAAGGTCACTGACAGGAACCTTACCGCTATGCTCCCATGCCTGGATTTGGCAAACCAGCATCTAACCATTACCAAGGACCACGCTTAGCAGTGCGGTCTTTTGTACCACACAGAGCAACTGATCCAACTCCATCCTGCTCTAACAACAAGCACCAACGGCACTGACAGTGCCTCAGCAGAGCCCCAACGCTCCCGTGTGCCAGCACAGAAGCCCCCAGCCAAGCGAGACCCAGAGGCTTGCTCCCACCTCACCCGATGGACCCCACCAAAGTGTTTCCACAAGAAAAATGCCCAACAGGTGACTGCAGCGCTGGCAGAGCAGCACATAAAGGCACGGAGAGAAACATTCTCTATCGAAAGTAAAAACAATTGTGTTCAGAAATTACTTGGTTCAGGTTTTACCAAGGATGAGCCAGCTATATTCTGCCATCTGCCCCTCCCCTTTCATTTACACGGTTACCTCCAGGTAAATAAACCAGTGAAAAAAATAACACTGAAAAGGGTGAACAGGTCACCATATACTACTACAATTCTGTAAACAAAAACAGGAGAATTAGACTTATGCTGGGAGAAGAGTCTCGCTCTGTTGAAACAAGAACAGGTGACTGGAGATGCCAAAAGGCTTCCTGAACTTCCAGGCTCAGGTTCCAAACTTATTTTACAAATCTGCATTGCTGTCAGCAACTTTGATATCGTATTTCACATTTCCCTGACAAACTTCACCTCTGGAGTAGTCCTTTAATAAAAATAAACTTTGTTTTGATCTGTTTTCAGTTTTCAAGCACCTCTCCTGTAGGAGATTAATATTATTTTATTTTTAATCTCTTCATTTTGCAGGGCTTACTGTAATGACTGTCTGCATGTACGTGGCCAAAAGCCAGTGCAAACAGTTTCAGCTGTTGCCTACTGTACAAGTTCAAGCTGGAGCCTTCAAGTACAGGTACAAACAATATAAAGCTACAAAAGAAGAAATATGAACACATTTCTTTATGGGATATTTTATTCTGTCTGGTTTGCCTCTTCCTCAGATGCAAAATAAAGCCTATTAATTTAAATCTTATTTAGCTGTTCCATCGCTCCACAAAAATTGATCGTGTTTTAGACACTCAGCCAGAGGACATAATCAAATCAGGTTTGCCTGGTGGCTGTGCCGCAGTACAGTGTCAGAAAGCCTCAGTCCCCACACTTGCTCTAATTGATTAAGGGATTCGGTCATTTGCACGTTTCCATTTAGACAATTAAGCTAAAGAGGCACTACAAACAGCGAGACCAACTGAGTGCAATAATGGATAGCAACGGACTATTTCTGTAGGGACAGTTATAAGTTAGGGATGTTGCTGTAACTAAAATTTGTTGGGTTTGGTTTTGTTTTTTTTTTTTTTACCCCCTCTTGCTTTTATTGCAACACCGCCTTGCAGGGGAACAACACAAACGAACGACCTGCCACATCGCTAACCTGCACCAACAAACCACCGGCCACAAGGGGAATGGAAGCAAGGGCCAGCGGCCAGCCCAGCAGGGGGCACAGGCAGGTTATCCACCAGCCCGGAGGAGGAAGGTCTCTAGAGCACAAGTCAAGCTGCAGCTTTTATAAGGCAGCCCAACTGTCCAAGTGTTTGGGGGTTGGCTCCACCCGCAATGCCTGGTCTGGGGCCAGAAGGCATCAGTCATGACCAGCCAGCTGCAATGACATCCAATTCCCAAGGAACGCTGCTGAACTACAGCATTTCTTGCCAAAGTGAGGAAGAGAAAACAAACAGGCTCCTCGGCCTTTTCCTCAGTGGTCCTCGGAGAGCTGCAGTGAGTTATGCAGCTGGAAGTACTGGCAGCCTCTACAAATGTCAAAATCCTGAAAGGGATCAAGGAAAAAAAAATCACAGCAGTCTTATCTGCAGCTTAGTGCACAGAGCTGCACAACAAGGCCAGCAAAGCATAAAACCTGTATTAAAAACATTTTGCCAACTGTAGATCAAAACTATCGTTTCCTATGTCTCCAACAGCACAGATGGTAACTGCTAATAAGAAGGTAATATATTTATACTACCCAGCCGCTGGTGCTTGTAATTCTGCATTCAGCCTCACGTGATTAAGCATCTGCAAGGAGTGGTGGGTTTAAAGTAAGAACTGTGTAGATGTTGCTGGATGTTTGTGAACTGCAGTGACATGTAACAGGTAATGACAGAAGTGGATGAGGAAGTCTCCTTTCATCCAACTAACCGGACCTGGCGCAGCTTGCAGACATTGGAAGGATTGTAGCAGCACAAGCACAGGGTCTGAAAGCACTGCCAAAGCCGAGGAGAAAGCTTCGTTCGGTGACAGTTCTGGTTTATGTCAAGCTTAAGGTGTACATAAAATGAGCCGTGAGATGAGATGCAAACTGAACCTTAAGTCTTCAAATCCAGAGGTCAGAGATGAGCAGACAGCTGCTGTCCACATGGACAAGTCCAACAACTGCAACCCATTTCACCTACTGAAGGTGAATGAGAAAGTTTTTCGGCACTGTCCTCTGGAAAGCTATTTGCTTGTATTCAGGTTGTTACCATTAGCAAAAAAAGCATTCCAGCACACAGTATGATTAGAGCTACATGTTTCCAGGATTCTTCTCAAAGTGCCAGGTGACACCTCCAGAATGGTGAGTCACATGGAAGGTAGCACACTTTGCAATTTATCCTAATTTACACTTGTTTGACCTCTCCAGCTCAGCCCCATACTCTAGGTACAGGCTGGGATACTGCTGCTAAGAAAAGCCAGAGTTGGGTCATTTTGAAGGGGAACAGCATTAAATGGTCTGCAGTGCAATACTAGGAACAAAACACTATGTTTTGGTGATGTTATTGCTTTCTATTTGCTGTTTATGATGTACCTTCTGTGTAGGGACAGAGGGACACTAATACGCATGGCGGTCTTCCTCCTAGCAGTACAGCCACCACTGCAGAATTAAATGCGCTACTGCTAGCTGATACTTGGAAAAAAGGAATAAGCAATACATTTTTTGTTGCAGTCATCAGATTGTTATTACAGGCTCTGAAGAAAAGTGGTAATACTTGCCAGTTGCTGTCCTTTCAAGCCAGGATACAATGAAAGCCCATCAAGAGCACCAATTAACATTCTGGAATAGGCTCCCAAACGCAAACTTAACAGGACAAGTGGTATCTGATGCTTATACTTAATACTAATATGGAAGGCAGCGTCAAAGTGCATTCAAAGTTTCAGCAGCACTTTTGTGTGGATGCTGTCATTTAAATATTCTCTTGAAACATTTGCATTATTAGAACTTGATGACTGTGAGAGACAGGAAACAGTACTCAGAAACGCAGCTGTTTCAGCATGAAAATACTGGTACATTGGACACCCAGGCTCAGGGATGGAATAGCTGCTGCTGGCAGACAGCCCCCTAGGCTAGACAAATAGCAGAGGACGTGCAGCCCCCGTGATTTGAAATAGCTAGCAAGGCAGAAGACAAAAGAGCTCAAAGAATAACCTCTGTGTCCTCCCACTCGGTACACTTTCACGTCATTGCTTTTATTTCTGCTGAGCTTCTCAGTCTCACCGATCCCCTCCTGCACTCCCCCAGCCTAGCAAAAAACTTCCTCTGAAATCCAGGCATTATGGTGAGTTAGCAGTGCTAGAGCAGCTGACAGTTCAGATCTAGGCAAAGCTCATTTCCTTCAGAGAAATGACAGTGAAGTAATTCCTTCGAGAAAAGGGTCACTCTACTAGCTAAAATGGAAAATCATTTATTAACTACTGTTTTAGAAAGGCAACAGTTATGAAGTCATCACTTTTCTCTCACTGAGAATGTGAATTGCAGTGTGAAGGTAAGACAAAAGAACCAGTTTCAAAGAAAACAACAGAATATTTAGCACCTTGGTGGCTCTGCACAACATGAGGGCCTGTCCATGTGCTCCAAAGCACCACGAGCCAGTCCCAGACAGTGACCTCAAAAGGGAACCATACTGCTGTCAAGTGCTGGCTCTTGCCAACCCTTTCAGAGCAGGGTGCAGAGGGACTTGTGGGCAGTTGATAGAGAAAAGCCCATCTCCTGTCTCCCTGATTTCTCCTTCCACCAGCTGGTCTGAACTTGCTGGGGCCCCAAGATGTGGCTGCAGAGGACCCTGCTCTAGGGAAGGTAGCGCTGGGGAGCCATCACATCTTATTCAGCCTCTAGGAAATACAGTCTCCCATGCACTTACCTCAGGCCCAAGCCATGGGCTCCACAGCTCTCCGAGGAGGAGGGCAGGCAGATGCACGAAGGCAGGGGTGAGCACACCTCCCTTCCTCACTCCTCCTCCTCCTCCCACTTCCAAGTGGAAAAGGACACACGAATGGCACTGCCCTATGTTTGAGGATAAGGACAGGGACGGAGTGGTGAAGAACAAAGCCCAGCTGGCCCACACAGTTGAGTAGAGCAGGGCACAGGATTAGCACCGTGGACAGACATCCCTCTTACGTAGCTATTGCCCTGTTCCTTGTGTTGCTGTTCACAGTACAGGATTCCTCTCCCCAAGTGCAATAGCACAGAAAGACTGTAATACATGACTAGGTGATCTCCCCCCAAAGCAAAACTGCAACAATATCTTACCTCCAGCAAAACACACATTTGTTGGCACAAGCAAGGCTCGGCGTGGCTTCCATGCAGCGATGGCTCTCAATTCCATAAAATGTGTGCTTGTAGCAGCCGCCTCGGCCTCGAAGCATCGACTGGCAGCAGAAAAAGACACAAATACTGAGAAAGTTAAAACACATTGTCTGTAACCAAGCCAAGTGCAAAGATTTCAAGTCTGCTCCCTGGGCATATTTGCAGTTTTCAATCACTAGTAAATTTGGTGTTCAGCCACCTGTGATGGGTACAGCGAGCCAGGTCACAGCTATGCAACAGGTCAGAATAATGACAGATGCAGTCTGTTTTAAGAAATTTTTAATAGGCATATCACCATGCAGTCTGATTGTGTAAGTTTCCTCTCACACAGCTTTAAACTTGACACCATAAGTGCCTTGTTTCTGTAAGGATCTATCCAATCAGCATCTTCTCACTTGCAGCACCAAAGCATAACTGTGCTCCACCGAACCTTTTAACTGAACCAGCCAACAGAAGAAAGCAGGTAAAGCCACTTAAGCCATAAGAAATATTATTGCAAGAGCCCAATCAAGAGTAACAAGGATCAATTTAAACGCTGCACTATGAAACACTCAGTTCTTTCCATGTGTCTAGTAAAGCATTTCTTCTAGCACTAAATTAAACGAATATCCTGACCTTATAAACCCTCATTCACACCAGTCATTGGCTCCAGCAGCACATTGCACGTTCCTCCACAGAGCTGCAGCAGCCTTCCCATCGGAATTTGTCTCCTATTTAGTATGCAAGTTGCTTGGAGCAAAGACTGTCTTTCATTACCTCAGTTAAATAATAATAAATGAGAAAGGATCTTTACCATTCTCCAGAGAAAATTTGAAATATAACATAATAACTTTTAATCTATCTTCCTCTACCTGAAGTGTCCTAGTGATCCAAGAGAAAGTTTCCACTGAGCACTAGGGAAAGAATAGGTAATGCCTAGCATATGTACAGCATTGCTGGAAGATTAAACAAAATAGAAAATATCACTTATTCTACCCATCCCTCAAATGACAGAGGTTTCAGGAGACTCACAAGTTCTAGGAGAGCAAGTTGTATTATGGATTTCATAAAACAGGCAAATTGGACCCTGCCTTAAATTTGCAGGGTTCATGCTCTTTTCCAGAATACAACAGACACAATCATTTTAATCTGAGATATCACTGTGGAGCGCTGCTTAATACTATTCCTCGTAGCCCTGGCTCCTTCTCTCCACTGATACAAATCTGGAACAAACTTCCTGAAGACAGAAGCATATCGGTGTGAATCTGAGTCAAAGCCACTGCCTGTAACCAATTTCAGCTCAATTTATTAGAAGGCTTTATGTTCAATTCCTGCTTAAGCTAAAAATAGTATGGTACTATCTAAGCACACAGAGCTGCTATTTATTTTGTGAAATGGCTTTACAGTGCTGCATTAAATTTCAGTTCTTTAATAAAAATAGGTTCTCTGGTTTTCTCTCAGTCACAGCATTGATGAAGTCTGACAAGTTTTTCTTTAAACATTTTGTGGCCTTCTCTGACGCTAAAAATGATGGAAGAGAAATATTTGCAAGAGTAAACAGCAGAAGCATCACTGGGATCAGTATGTCTCAAATATTCATGACAATACAACGGTGGGCTCTTTAAGCTGTTCACAAACTGTCTTTTGATAAGACAGTTCATTGATACCAGCCATTTCAATAAAAACCTCACTGCAGCCACCCACTTAGGTGATTGCCATTCAAAGAGCTCTTTTCAAAAATAAACAAAGTTAATCATGCAGCAAAAAGAGAGCTGAGAGACCAAGGAACTGATCGCTGCCACAGCTCAAGAATTAGAGATGCGCTGGCATTTTGATGAGATGCTGATTCCTGGTTTATCATCCTGCAAATGCTGAAGGCTTGAGCGCGTTAAAATCAATGTTACTCCTCAAATGTTACAGGCCATTACAGGCCAGCTTTCAACTTCAGAATCAGAAAATATGTTTGCATCTACAAAAAGTTATAAAAAATATCAACACTTTGTATTTCAAATATTGACAAAGAAACAATCACCTTTCACACCGTCTTCCACTCAATCTGCAAGATTTGTAAGTCCTCAGCTCTTGATCTTCTGCTCAGACAGTAAACTCAGCACGTCAGGGACATTCTTTGTTCTGCTGAGATGACAGCAGCTGCTGATCCATGGCAGAAGCTCTGCTGCAAGAGAAACATTAGTAAGTGAATATCAGAATAACAAGGTATAAAAGAGATGCTTGGAAGCTGACAGAAATGAGGCATGAGACATTTTGTCTGAACACAAACTGGATCTCTATTCCTCTTCACATTCTCCACTCACTACATTCTTCCTAACAATGATGAAAGGATGGGACCAACATTTGTTGATTTCTCTTTTCCTTCCCCGGAAGCTGTTTTGGCCCCTTTCACTACCCAACCACATAGCAATGGACAGAAAAGAGGGTCATAAAATTCAACCCTTCATTTCTTTCATGAGCACTTTTTTGGCTGCTCTTTCTTATGCAGCACAATCAAAAAGTGATTCTAGCCACACTGCTCCTACACCTGCCTCTGAACAGCATCTTTGAGCTGAAATGAGCATCCTTGCAATCAAACAGTACTTTCTGAAGGAAGAAATAGATTATTGGATAGGAAATCTGGCCTCTTTCCAGATGGGTGACTGGGGAATAATCATAGCACAAGAACAAGCATAGCAGTTCTGCAGCCAGGAAGACATAAATCGGACATTTCAAGCCAAGGCCTAATCATTCATCATCTACACTTAACATCACTCTTTCAGTCAAAATATTTCACCTTCTCTGTCTGTAGGCAGCCCTAGACACTGTTACACGTGTGTCACAGTGTGGCCGCTCCGTCCTCTATCCCTGCCCCTTCTATTTTTCTTCTTTGCAGAAAGGACAGACTTTCCTTTCCATACTTGTGCTGCCCTTCATAAAAAAAAGGATTTCTGGAGGAAGTCTGAGTCCACATGACAAGGACAAAAATCTTGAAGAATGAACATAAACGCTCAGAAACCCTTGATGGAATATAAAAGAAGAAAAAAAAAAAATCACTCTTCTTCCTGTAAAACATAACGTTTGAGATAGGCGTCTCAAAAGAGAATGCTTTGGCAGTTATTTCCTTATAGCAGTGCAAAACTCAGTGCAGTAGGGTTTGTTTTCTTTCTCAGGGTATCCCCTGGGCACGCAGGCACCTACACGTGCTGTGTGTGACAGGGTTATCCCTTTGCATGTGCAAACCAAGCTTGTGTGACTGGCACCTCCTCTTTGCTTCAAATCCCCAGAAGAGCTCTAACCGGAGTCTTTTTCCCACTTGCACCTGCCATTTTGAAACATTTTTGGATCAAGTCCTCAAACACATCATGGAACTGCTTGAGTGGACCAGAATCGTAATACCAAAAGATCCTTAAACTTTGTTAGAGGAAAACAAGACTTAGAGGAAAGCAAAGAACTGCACAAACAGAAACAGTTGAAATAACCTGTCATAAAACATCTCTAGATGTGGTCCAGCCTTACTGCCACTGACCTAAATCACAGGTCTTCTAGAAGCATCATTCTCAGTGATGACTACAATACAATCAAAATAGTGCACCCTTTCCTTCCCCAGTTCCCAAACCCCAGTACAATAACATATACTGACAAAGAGCTTCTTCGACCTCCCAAGAGGGAGGCTTAAAGAGCTTCTTTAAGGCTTCTTCGACCTCCCAACCTCAGGCCAGCTTCCTAGTCACTCTGCAACAATGCTTGCAGGCAGAGATAATCATGGAAGTACATAGTTCAGGCACCTAAGCTCCAGATAATACTGTGCAGCCCGGACATGAAGCCTTGCCATGCTGAGCTGAACTGTCTGACCATGGAAGACACTGAAACCTTGCCTCTGGCCACCCTAGCATGCCATAGACCAAATACTAGCAGCAACCTCCACAGCAGCTGGGGTGTTGAAAATACAGGCAAATAAGATTCAATGTCAGTCACTGCCACGATCCAAAGCATAAATACAGCCCTTTGTGTTGGTTCTGTCTATTTTTCATTTAAATCAAATCTCTCTTTTTGTGCATGATCAAAACCTGAACACTAGGTTAGATCTTTAAAAAAAAAAAAAAAAAAAGCTGTATGTTGTCCCTCAGGAGCAGCTCAAAGTTCCTAAAATAACCTCTTGTCCTCTTCCCAATTGTCCTTTATGGGGCTGTTGAGTCTCACAGAAGCTGCAAGACTGCTCCATTCATTGAAGCTAATTAGGCCTCAGCATCTTTTCATATCCTTTGATGGATGGCTAACTTCCTGATCAGACCTCTCGGTCTTCAACGTAATCCTAATGATGTTGAACTTCAGCAGTTCCCCTGGAAAAGGAGCAGAGGTGTCTCTGCCTTGCATGCAGTGCTACGGGGATACTATGCTCTACAGCAGTGAAAGCCACTAGAGAATGAGCTGTGAAAAACCATGACACGGCTGTGCACTTCGAGATGTCTTCTGCTTTTGCCTTCTTGTGGCAGAGACACGGCAATATAAACAAGTCCACAGTCCTGCTGGTATCCAAACTGCAGCTATTCCTGCTGAAAAGGCTTGTGCAGGAGAATTTTACCTCCAATGTAGCTGGCGACTGATCCTCAGACAGTGCAGTTCGGAGACAAAGCGGGGCTGCTCCCTGCACAGGCTACCCAAACTCGTTAAGGCCTGCTATTCCCTAGAGACCAGTCACCTTCTACGTGCTGCCATCACAAGCTCTAAGAAGCAGAAACTGCAGCAGCAGAGTGTTTTCTTGTGCAACGTGGCTGATCTTGGTTTGGAGAACAGCCCAGAAACACTCTAGCTTACAACTCAGCCTCTCTGCTGTCAGGAAGTGTCAGAAAGCCCCAGTTTTCCCACCTGCTTTCAGAGATCAAAAGGACAGTGAATAAAGGGTTCAGCTCAGGTGCTCTTTGAGGTCATCCCCAGGCAATGAACACGTCTGACTCTGGAGGAAGGCTGGGCTCCCACAGGACAGTTTGGGATCCCTCGGGCAAGGGATGGCTCTCCACTCTTGACAGCGTAAGCAGGCGTGGAACCAGGCAGATGCAGGTTCAAGAGAACAGGCAGGTTCTCACACAGCCAAACTCATGTCTCTGTGACCTGCCAGGGTCATGGAGTGGGTCCCCTATGGGGTAGAGAGGTATCAGTGAAACTAGCCATGTCTGTCCTCGATTCTTAAACACTTCTTCTCCTGCATGTGCCATCAGAGGGCAAGCCCATCCCTTGCTTTCCAGGCAGACAGTAGAAAACTAAGCTAATTCCTGACAAATGTAGTCATTGTGAGCCTGAACTGCATCAGAAGACACTTTTGGGAGGACTGGCTGTCTCTGCAGCAAAGCTTTTGAAGGTCAGCCAGTCCTGACAAGTCACTGGGACAAAACAGTATTTTACAGACATTCCACATACTAGCTTCTAAAGATGTTCTCTGAGATGTGGTCAGAGGAGATAGCTGGTCCAAAGGACCAGGATTAAACCTGCAATGGCAACCTGCACTCCCATCAGAACATGAGAAAGCCCCAGCCAGGAGGATGATACTAGAGCCCCCTCCCCAGAACATTGTCTCCATTGCACCTGCCAATAAGGGCTTTCCTCTTCTTTGGAGACATTCTACCCACAGCACTGACCCTGCAGTGCTGCTGAGATGCACACACCAAGGATTCAAGCTGTGCCATGAGGCAGGACAAGCTGGATGGCACATGAACACAGAGGAAAAGCACATGCCTGCAGCTGCAGCCCAGCAGCCAGCACTCGCCCACTACCTCCCAGGTCCCACATCTCCTGAGACTCTCCTCAGGCTCGCTCCCATGCTAACACAGCAGATACTGACAGGGCAGGCCTCATTCCTCCTCCAGTGGACACGACTTTTACAGAAACCAAAGACTGTTACATCCCCATCACAGCTCCCTTCTTCCACCTCTGTAGTGAGGCAGGTGAAGATTTGAGGAAAAATAAACGGGAGCACACAGGCTGGGGCAAGCTATGCTGCTTTCGTTATTTGAGTGTGATTGAGCTGTTGCTAACAAGTTTTCCACAATCACATAGTTAAGTAACATGCCTTTGGAGAAGAAAAAAAAAGCATAACGGAGGGGAAAGGAGAGGGGAGAGAGTAAAGAATCACCATGGTCATCCTGTCTCATAAGTCAATTCAGTATGAGGAGTAGCTCTCCCTGAGCAGATCTATAACTCTTCCCTGGCTTCCGCTGAAACAAGCTGCATTCACACAGACTTGCCCAGCTCACAGGACAGCCCAAAGAGCCCAAATGCATTGTGGTGTCTCCTGAGGGGCATGGGCCTGCCTGGGGCTCATCCCAAAGAGTCCCTCTCTATGCTCAAAGGGCAGGCAGCCACAAACATCCTTTTCTGTCAGTCCCCTCACCCATGCAGCAGTGCTGATTCTACTCATGAGGAAAACACCCCCATGACACTGTTCAGCGTTGCCAGATGTCTCTAATGGGATTTAGACTATCCTCCACGCCCTTATGTCAGCTACTTTTCCAGTCACCCTGGGGCTCTCATTATAATCGCTTTGGTACCACAGAACAGCCTGCTCTCTTACAAGGACTTTACAACTGAGCTGATGTCCCCCTGACTGTACGACTGTTCCGAGTGTTTTTCCTCAGCTTCCCCATGTCAAAAAAGCTCATCTGGGACAAAGAAATTGAAAAGCTTTGACTTGGTTAAAAGGGGAAGGAACCCTACAGCATCAGTCGGTGGGTCAGCAAGCCCATGGCCTAGCACTGAGGAGCAGGTGACAGTTGCTTTTCTGCTACCAAGAAAGGGATCTAGCACAGTCCACGTGACTTACAGCTTGTGTTAGCAAAATGTCCTCCAAGGTCTGTACACACACCCTTTTACCAAGCTGTTTCTAGAACACCTTAAAAACAACCGGCATTGGGTGTTTGTGTTGGCGTTCTGGGGGAAGGCAGACAACAGTGACTACATGAATTCCTCTTGTGGTCAACCTTCCTCTGAAAGCTGGCAGACGACGCTGACGTGTGCTCTGAACAAGTACAACCCCAGCCTCACTGCTTCCCTGCTCAGGGAGATAACAGGCAGAAGAACAAACGTTGCAAGAAGAATAGGTCTGCGGCATCACAGGACCCTTCCTCTGACAGTGCAGAAGTGTGGACCACATCCCTCCAGCCTGGTCCTGCAGCACACCGGCAGATCCTACATAGTCTATTGTACAGCCTGTGGTTCACCTCCTGCCATGGGCAGCCAAAAAGAGAGCCTGTGCTGCTCCGGAAACATATGGTCTTCTTTGCTAAGCAGCACCAGGCAAGTCTAGCAACAACTAATTCCTGCTCCAATGTGAACAGGCCTTCTTCATGTGTTCCAGTAGTCACCATTTCTGATTGCAATGCTTTCAGTGGGGGCAAGCAAGCAAGTTCTGGCTCGTCAGGTGTTGTCACTAACCACCTTAGAAAAAAGCACCAATCCAACTTAGTTTTTTTATATAGCCATCAATGTATCTTGGGCTTCACGTTTTTGTCTTAACAGAACAAAAGGACTTTTTGCATGAGTGGTACCTCACACCTCAAGGAACGAGACACCACCATCAGCCCACCCACAGAGCCAGGACCAGCCTCTGACCCTGTGGGTCAGGCCCTCACTAGCTGAACACGTTGCAGCAGCCTAAGGGACTTGTCATTTCTAGTCTGCAGCTAGTAAAGTCATAGTCCTTGACTGGACTCCTCCTCCCACAACATACCATATCCGCCACTTTGAACTGAGGAAAACAAGGCAACATGGTAATGAAGCTCTGAAACATTTCAGGAGGTGCAGTCTGTGTCAGAAACACGATGTGTCCCAGTCGTTGCCCCCAAAAAGTGCTTCCAAGTCATAGCATTATTTCCTTCTTGTTTTTCTTCTTGTTTAAAATGGAAAAAAAAAACAAAAAAACAACAACAAAAAAAACAATATTCAGCACTGGTTTTTTGTTTTTTGTTTTTTAATATCAGGGAGAATTGCCACTTGCCTTTCTGACTCTGTAAAACAAACAAAAAAACAACAGCCAAAAAAAAACCAACTGCCTTTTAATCTTAATGAAAACCCAGGTTTTCACCTAAAAACAGGTGCTGCCAGGAAAAACAAACAAACAAACAAAAAAAAACAACCAACCAGCCAAAAACAACAACAACAACAACAACAACAACAAAAAAACTGTCCACCTTCTTGAAGTCAAAAGCCTTCACCACAGAAATACCAAGCACTTTGGAAATCCAGGAAAGACAGGAGTTTCTCCTTCAGGCCTTCTTGCTGGTGAACCCTGCCTGATGAATATGCTGCACACAGAAAAGGATTTCCAGGAACATCAGGGATATCTAAAGACACACCACTCATGTTGCCTCTACTTGGATATTCCAAATACCCCTGGAAATCCTATGGTCTTTCTATTTTCCACAGTGCTGGTCAGCAAGGATCAGGTTTCCCTCAGACTCACTCTGGCTCACCCAGACCACAGCATCTTCACAGGTGCCTGTCACTTGGGACAGAGCTTCTCAGGGCCCCAGTGTTGCAGGAAGCACGGCCGAAAGCACGACAGACACACAGTAGAGTCAGATCATGCTCCTCCATTTTATTGCCCGAATAGCCTAACTTTTATAGAGAACTTAACAGGGGTGGACAGTGTTTCACACAAGATTATTGGTCAAAAGCACTCAGACAAACAACTGCAAGAAAACAACCCCACCTGCAAGAAAACAACCCCCTTGTGATTAGCAGTCACATAAACCTTGTCCTTGAAGCCAGCTACTGGTAACAATATTTTTCTGAGTTCCTCAATTGGGCGATGTGGGAACACTGTCATGGGAACTTCTCATAGTTGCCCTGGTAGCTTGGTTTGCTCAGCTACAGCAAGCCATGGGATTTTTGCTGTTTCAAGAAATCCCTCAACAATTCCCCCTTCTTCTTTTGAGCAAACCAAGCCCAACACAGCAGTTTTACAAGTGACTCTATAGCTATACTTACAACACACAACGATGATTACCACCACCATAAACCAAATCCTTAATCCCCTTGTGACTAAACCCAGCAACCATCTACACCTTGTTTCAAACAAGTCAGTGAACCATTGATTGAAAGGATTGATACCATACTGAATCTTTCTCATATGCTCTTTCAGGAAAGTAATGGATTTGTGAATTGACTCATTATGATCAGAAAGGTTTAAACAGTACATTCCCTTAAAGTCCTCACACCCATTCCTTTGAGCCAAAAGCAAGATGTCAATAGCAGCTTGATCCTGTAAAAGCAGATGTCGCAGACTATTTTGATCTGGTAACATTTCCTCAAGTATCTCTGTCGTGGCATAGGCTTGCCTCTCGGCCCAGCATACCAATTTTTCTAAGTTGTTATGTGCGGCCGCAGATGCCACTCCAGGCACTGAAATTGCTAATGCCGCTCTAGCTGCAACCCCACACAATTCAACATTATCATTGCAATCCGATGCAAGCAATGCCCATTTATGTCTGGTGATCTCACGCAACTGTAACAAGCTAGGAGCAAATACAATGAGTTTATCTAAGTAACATGGACATCTGATAGCATTTGCAGCGATACCTTGCCAGGCCCCATCCCCACAAATCAGAAGCACATCAGGAGGTAAGGCCAAAGCTGCACAATTGTTCCAAACACTGTAGTTGTTACCCCTTGTCTCCATGCTACAAACCCCTAAACCCTGCTTAGCAGCGTCATTGTAATCACAGGTGTTATTTGTGTTTTTGTACCAGTATGGCCCTTTCCCGGTTCCTGTAGCAGGATTCACCTGATAGCCACGGCTACGTTCACATTTGTAGCCACCTTTCAGGTTGATACAGATTTGACTACAGATACCAGGGTTTTGACATTCATCAATATCTCCACAGTTTCTCTTGTCTACAAACTCAAACCCAGCTGGACAGTCACATTCATGTATGTTGCATTCCTTCAGGGGCTCATCACCGCAGTCCTTGCAGTCTCTCTGCTGGTTACACACTTTATTGATATCTATGCATTCTCCACTTCTGCACTTGAATTTGCCAGGTCCAGAGCACTGAATAACATTGTTACAGCTTGCTTCATCAGTGCCATCCAGACAGTCTCTCACACCACTGCACTGCCCACTCCCATGGACACAGTTCCCATCTTCACATCTGAACTGGTCTGGCCTGCAGGTCTGAGAAGGGCAGTTAATTTCATCACTTCCATCCTTGCAATCAGGATCTCTGTTACAGTCTTTTTCACCATCACATTTCCAGGACACCAGGATACACTGGGTTGACTGAGGACCACAGCTGATTTCATTTACCTGGCATGTTCTCATATAACACAGATCAGCAATCTCATCAGACCCATTTTCACAGTCCGGATCCCCATCACACTGCCATCTGTTTGGCACACACTGACCACTGTTGCACACAAAGTCAGATTCAACACACATCTTCACACAAGCACTCTCATCACTGCCGTCTGAGCAGTCTTCACATTTTGCTCTAGCACTGTCGGCAGCAGTGCACAGGCAGGTGAGGGCGAGCAGCAGGCAGAATGCCCCACAGCGCGGCAGTGCCTGCCGCCGCCCTGCACCTGTGTCACTTATACTACTCCTATTACCCGTGCTAGTAGTGTCAGTGGCATCCTCCTGGTACCGTTTCTGTCTTTGCCGCCCCTTACTCTCCCCCTTTTCTTTTTGCCACTGACCATTCACCACAAATGGATAAGACACATGATTACTAGTTAGGAAAGAGAGCGTAACGTCTGCTATACGGCTGCAGGCAGTGCCAGCTGCAATCCTAGAAGCTGTTTGTGAACGAGCCTGCCGGTGGTCATTTGGCAGTGTAATCTGCGTCTCTGCACTCCTGCCCTGCAATAGAGCTAAATAGTCATTAATAGTCCGTAGACTGAGGCAACCCCACGGAATGTTATCCAGAAACATAGTTATAACACCGATCTGGGGACGAATAGTCTTTTTTGCATTGCAAGATAAACCTCTTATAAAAAGAATGCCAAAGAGAAGCAGCACAGCCGCTGCTGCCTCCATGGTTACGTCAGACAGGCTGCAGGGTCCTGATGTCCGCCCCTCTGCTCTGTGCCGACTCGCCACACGGTGAGGGTCGGCTGCCGTTGTCCACTGATGCCTCTGGTCTCCCATAGCAACTCGATCTCGGATGTCCCGCATCGCACCGTGATCACGTCAATTTCCCGCGGCCCTCCGCAATTCCACGTCCCGCCGCAACTCTATTCCCCGCGGCCCTCCGCAATTCCACGTCTCGCCGCAACTCTATTTCCCGCGGCCCTCCGCAATTCCACGTCTCGCCGCAACTCCGTTTCCCGCGGCCCTCCGCAATTCCACGTCTCGCCGCAACTCTTTTTCCCGCGGCCCTCCGCAATTCCACGTCTCACCGCAACTCTTTTTCCCGCGGCCCTCCGCAATTCCACGTCTCACCGCAACTCTTTTTCCCGCGGCCCTCCGCAATTCCACGTCTCGCCGCAACTCCGTTTCCCGCGGCCCTCCGCAATTCCACGTCTCGCCGCAACTCCGTTTCCCGCGGCCCTCCGCAATTCCACGTCTCGCCGCAACTCCGTTTACCCGCGGCCCTCCGCAATTCCACGTCCCGCCGCAAAAACCCCGTTTCCCACCGTTTTCACGCGTCTCTCAGCGGGAGTACCGCGTCTCACCGTGAGGCGTGTGTACCGTGTGTCCGGGCCGGTGTCCGGTCTGCTCAAGCGCCGGTCGGATGGGCGCTCCGAAGTCCCGACGGCGCGGCGAGATCGCGGCGCCGCTGGTCCCGGCGCCGCCGGTCCCGGCGCCGCTGGTCTCCTGGTCTACCTGCGTTCGGATGTGCCGGCGCCGCTGGTGTCCCGCTGCGCTGGTGTCCCGCTGCGCTGCGATGTTTGCCCCGGCGCCGCTGCGATGTCCGTGCTCGGCTGCGATGTCTGCTCCGGTGCTGCGATGTCCTGCTCCGGTGCGATGTCTGTTCAGGTCCTGTTCAGGTCTCCCGCTGCGATGTCCTGTTCAGGCCCTGTTCAGGTCTCAGCCTGTTCGGGCGCCATATGTTGCAGGAAGCACGGCCGAAAGCACGACAGACACACAGTAGAGTCAGATCATGCTCCTCCATTTTATTGCCCGAATAGCCTAACTTTTATAGAGAACTTAACAGGGGTGGACAGTGTTTCACACAAGATTATTGGTCAAAAGCACTCAGACAAACAACTGCAAGAAAACAACCCCACCTGCAAGAAAACAACCCCCTTGTGATTAGCAGTCACATAAACCTTGTCCTTGAAGCCAGCTACTGGTAACAATATTTTTCTGAGTTCCTCAATTGGGCGATGTGGGAACACTGTCATGGGAACTTCTCATAGTTGCCCTGGTAGCTTGGTTTGCTCAGCTACAGCAAGCCATGGGATTTTTGCTGTTTCAAGAAATCCCTCAACACCCCAGATTCACCTTTCAGGTGCTCTTCACAGGGGAACCCGCCTTGCAACATAAAATCATAGAAAATCCTGAGTTGGAAGGGACCCATAAGGATCATCAAGTCCAACTCCTGGCACCACACAGGTCTACCCAAAAACTCAGACCGTATGACTAAGAGCACAGTCCAATCGCTTCTTAAATTCTGACAGGCTTGGTGCAGTGACTACTTCCCTGGGGAGCCTGTTCCAGTGCGTGACCACCCTCTTAGTGAAGAACCTCTTCCTGATGTCCAGCCTAAACTTCCCCTGCCTCACCTTAACACCATTCCCGCAGGTCCTTTCACTGGTGATTACGGAGCACAGGTGAGTGCCTGCCTCTGCACTCCCCCTCGCTAGGAAGTTGTATGCTGTGATGAGGTCCCCCCACAGCCTCCTCTTCTCCAGGAGGAACAGGCCAAGCGACCTCAGCCGCTCTTCTTACATCTTCCCCTCTAGTCCCTTCACCATCTTCATCATCCTCCTCTGGACACTCTCCAACAGTGTTGCATCCTTTTTGTACTGTGGTGCCCAGAACTGCACACAGTGCTCGAGGTGAGGTGGGACTAGCACAGAGTAGAGTGGGACAATCACCTCCCTCAACCAACTGGTGATGCCGTGCTTGATACACCCCAGGATACGGTTGGCCTTCCTGGCTGCCAGGGCACGCTGCTGGCTCATATTCAACTTGCTGTCAGCCACAACCCCCAGATCCCTCTCTGCGGGGCTGCTCTCCAGTGCCTCATCACCCAGTCTGTACGTATAGCCAGGCTTGCCCCGTCCTGGGTGCAGGACCCGGCCCTTGCTTTAGTTAAGCTTCATGTGGTTGATGATCGCCCAGCCCTCCAATCTGTCCAGATCTCTCTGGACAGAGATGATTAGCAGATGTGTCCAGTGGAGCTGCACGGCCTGGGGACGAGTTGACCATGGAGGAGAGGAATGTCATGAGACCGCTCAGCCTGCAGACACACCGTCCACTGGCAGAGGTACAGACTCAGCCCTGCTGAGGACCTGTGCAAGGTGGCTCCATGCCCCACCCCAGAGGAGGAACTTATTGCAGCAGAACAGAGGAAGGGACACAGCAGCTATTGACAAGCTTAAAGACGAATCTGAGGGTCCAAATGAGCCATGCCCTCCACAGGAATTACCTAGAGTAGCCACTGCCCAAGAGGCCCAGAAGAACCACTGCCATTTGGAATCTGTAAGCAAAATCCAAGTAATGCTTGGCAAGATCTGAGGAGGCAGGAGCGCTTCTTGCGGTTTGCCTGAGAAACAATGACCTTATCCTTTTTATCAATACGGTATCTTGGGGGAAAAAATGAAAAAACAGAAACAAAGTCTAGGTTAGTGAAAAACTAAACATCTTTAAATATATTGTCCCAATAGATCTTAGTTTACAGTGGATCAGTAGTGTTTAAGGATGAAGACAAGAGAAAGATATAAACTGCTTCAATAAAAGTCAATTAACCCCTCATGCCCGTTGCTGTAGCCTCCTCTGCCCACTGTGCAATATGCACCAGAACAGTATAAATTCAATTATTAAGGGGTTAAGTGAATACTGCAAAAATAATTACCCTCTGAGACAATAATAATCAGTAATGCATACACAAAAGCAAATCGTGTGCTGTTTGTGGCTTTAAAAAACATGCTGAAAAATATAATAGAATATGTTCTTCAGTCATCTCCCATTAATATCCCCAAGTTGGGAAACCTTTGGAAACAGATATAAATAAGGTATTTCTTAGCCTAGGATACTGTTTATGAATGATGGCTACTTCTATAAAAGTCAGTAAAAATAAGAAAAAAAACAAACTAACTAACTAACTTCTAGAGTAAGCGATGTCTAGAGAATATTTCCCTTGTTAGAATTTTAACGTGAAGAGATCAGTTCTCTTCATTACAATTACATAACTGTAATGCACTGCAAGAAACCTAATGGTTTTAGTAAGTGTTTTTGATATGGTAACTTTTTGTTTAAAGATCAGCGAAGCAGTATAAGACTGCTTTGTTACACAGAAAATAATTTTAGCTGTATATCACTTCCCACAGTAATTCTACACCTTACATTTACAAACAATGTTTTCAGAAAGTTATGGCTGTGCCAAACCTGATTCTGATATAGATTCTTTTTCAATAAATATTTCATAGAAAAATCAGCCATGATGGTACCACATTCTTTCAGTCACAAACAGATTATCTCCTCTTCTAGACAGAATAAAGCATTTAATTTTGTACAGCAATACAATATTATAGAAAGTGGAAATAAATCAGTCTACAGGATGAATTAATTCAAGCAGAATTTCAGTACATAGCCACTGGATTAAGGTTGATGATTATTATGATAAGTTGTCCTACACACAACACCTAGTTTGGAATATGCTAAAAATTCAAGGAATTCCCCACCTACTATAGCTTTCAACATCTTAAATTTGCATTTCATCAAATATTTACCACTTCCAGTCATCAAATACTCTCTAGTTTCATCTGGGTATTGGTAGACTGCCAGCTGCCGGGATACAAACTTTCCAATTCATCCCACTCCTAGATTTCCATTTGCATTTTCATCTGTGCCTTCTCCATTGTCTTAGATTATTTCTGGATTTGGTAATCTGCTTAAATATTATTACTATTCTAATATGCAATTTTATATACATCACTATACTAATATACTGATAATAGACTAATATTATTCTATAATAATAATCTTCTAAGTTATCTATAGTCTGAATCTAAACTTTTATCAGTGTCTGAAAGAATCTACATGGAAATAGCATATATGAACCAATTCTAGCATTTGCTTTAATGTTTTGAAATAGTCAAATTCTTCAAGAACTGCTGAAGGGTTATGACAATTCATCACTGATGCCTGAAAATAAATTGCACAGTCATCTCTTTATGATCATACTGCAAACACTACAGCACCCAGAGACTGTGCAACTAAATGTATACAGTAGAGCAAACAGACAACAAGGAGACTTCAATTAAAGGAGGTTAATATTATATCAGCTTTTGCTAATTTGTTGCTCACTACAACAACAAATACAAGACTCATGTGCCTATGCTCCTCACTGTTGAAACAGATAAGTCTCAATACATACAAGAAGAGCTTGTGACTCACTAATAAAAGTGCATGTGAATTAATTACTCTAGAGGGTGTTTTGCTCCTATGCAACTGAAGTACTATATTCTTCCCTTGAATGTTTCAATCTGATCCCTGGTTAGATCAATGACACTTTATGTGGTTCATACTTAAATCAATGTCACCACATAATCATAACTGAAGGAATCATTTTCTTGACACATATGTCTTTTACACATATTTCACAGAGTTAGATTTCATTAACATAAAAAAGAAGCTACATTTTGAAACAAAGAGGTAACATTTTGGAGCACTTTTGCTGAAAAGTGTTGTAAAACACAAAGAACAGTCTTTTTCCTGATTTGACTCCTGGTCCTTGGGATCCTTTTTATTTATTTTTTTTGTATGCTTGATTTATTCATTAGTCATTGTTAGTGGATAATTACTCTGCTCATCAGTATTTACAACTGCTCCTTTTTTTCTTTTGCATTTACATTTCTACGGTTTAACATTATCGCATGGAATTTGTCACTAGTCACAGAATTTAGACAGAATTGAGAATTCATTATGCTTGACGCAGGATGAATTTAACCTGAATAATTTTAAAGGCCTAGTGAAGATTGTGAAGGTGTTAATAAATCCAGTACAGTAAACCTCTGACACAGAAGATTAGCTTTTGTCACAGCCCAAATGTAGTAGCTAAATTGTTGTTCTGGGTAATACTTGTATAGGCCTCAGCAGGGAATAAGGCTGCAATTAAAAGCAGCACATGACCCCTACAAGAAAAAAAGAGTGAAAGCAAAAACAACTGCAGTTTTTCTGTGAATAGAAAAATTCTGGTAAGAACACAAAATAAGGGAAAAATGTTTTTAATTTTTTTTTTAATTTTTTTTTTTTTTTTTCCTACAAAGGAGAAAGGAGAATTTGATCATCTGATTTTCTTTTGAAAAGAAACAAGCCAGAATATGTCTTTGGAGGACTGAGAGTTTTAGGCACACAGTTTCTCCTGGGTAGGGATCTAAAAAAAGTTGCAGACGCTGATACATTTTTTTTTTTTTTTTTTGCAGCCTGCCAGACCATTACAAATATAAAGGCTGGTATTTCATCTGTTAAGCCAGTCTCAAATTGCTACACATCTGTTCATTTTTAGGGAGTACTGTCAAGGATTAGGTTAGGAAAAGTATCACTGAAATGTCTTCTAAGTTCTTACTGAGTGGCATGGACTGTATCTTCATTTTCTGTAGACTTCTCTGGTAAACCTGGCATTCAACACAAACCAGAAAAACTGCAATGTCCTACCTCTTACTTGCTACTACCTGACTTACCACAAGCCATGGCACCCCATATTGCTGCCTATGACTGCCTAAAGTCACAGGCTTTGAGTATTATTCCTCCCCCTGTGGCTGTTCCACAGAGTCAGCAGAGAAACCTTTCTGGAGAAGAGTAAAGCTACAGCCCCACCACACATTTGACAGAAGCTTGCTTGGCTCAAAAAGGCAGGAGCCAAAAGCTAGTGTGAAGGTTCTTCTGTACAGATCTGAACACAGAAAAAATGGTAGGTCAGGCAAAGGAGGCAAGAATGATACTTAATGAAAACACTAAAAAATGCAGTACACATTATGGAAATTATAACAACATTAAGTGACATGAAAAAGAAAACTAACAATCTGATGAAACATAAGCACTGAAGAAAAAGAAGTTTTTGTGCTTTGTTCCTTATTCACTGTATCTAAGCTCTTGCCTTACATATTTAGCATTATTGCTGATGCCAACCGTAGAAAGTGCTGCATACTGTCAGCTGTTTTGTTCAGCTTCAATAAGAGGTTAATAGTTAGGAAAGATCAGGGAGCAGGGTAAAGAAACCAAATCTTCCTCTTATTTTTTGTACAAGTCTTTACCCTTTAGACCAGAAAGTCCTAGCTTTCTGCTGTATTTGAGGACAAAAGCCATAATATAAATAACTAACGGGTGAAAAGAGATTTCTGTGGAAAGGTAATTTGATAGAGGATCCTGTAATACCATATGATTCTTGAAATACTGAATCATTTTCATAATTTCCAATGTGTTTCAGGACTCAAACTAGACTTCTAGTGGAAAATTTTAATGTACTTTTAAGACAGATGGATGAGGTCTGTGCTTACTGTTCAGGATACCTGAATACAGAGCGGTCAAAAAGTAAGCCAAAGAGTTCAGCTTTTGGAGTCAGTGCTATCAACCAGCAACATGGCATATTTATCCCAAAAGGAACATGAAAAGTAAAAATATATTGTTCTCCACAGTACAGCAGGATGACCAAGCATAATTAACAATGTTCTATATACTCACTTAGCTCTACTTAATGCTTAATAAATCCCATCTGCAAGCATATTCTTCTGGTAGGTGCACTCAAAAGATGCTGCTGGCAAATTGGTGGGCAAAAGTAAAATGAAGACCTACGTTTCCCCGAATCTGTATCAGCCCTACAGTTGTTAAAGTTACAATGTCTGCTTCAACTTTACTGAAAGCTTGTAAATTGTTTAGAACATTGTTCTCTGTGGACACATATATCTGTGGATATAGTCAGCTGAATTAAAAAATATTTTTGTCTTACTAAAAGCCCAGGCATTTCTTATACAACATATAGACAAAACTGTGTTATCATAATAAAAGAAATCAGACAATAATGGTAGATAAGACCATACATACACCAATCAATAGGTTTCTAACCATAAGGGAAAAAATAGTGGTAGTAAGTAGTAAGGAACACTCTTTCCAGATATCTAGAATGCAGATTATAGTGATTATATTATATATATTATATTGATTAACTTGAACATATCAATGGCAAATAGAAAACTGTTTTCCAGCTGCTGGCTAAAGTTAAGAAAATTGATGAGAAGGTGGTGGAGGACAAAGTGAACTTGAACCATACTTATCACTAGACGTGTTCCATTGAGAGAAACTGGTCTTTTCTGCATCTTTCACCTTGAGATATACTATAATGCTAATTGTAGAATATGCTACCATTTGTCAAGGAACAGCTACCTTTTTAGAGCATAGGAAAATGATTTTTCTTCCTTTCATCGCTTGTTTTCACCTATTGATTTTTTCTTTATTCAAGGAGAATGTATTCACAGGATCAAAGCAAATGATTGGTTTTGTAAAATCTCAGATTGCTGAATTAAAATTCAGTTGGGAGGAAGAGTGAGAACAATTGTGTGTCAGCAAATAATTCAGATTCCAATTCTACAAACATTTTCTCTGAAGAATGTTTTATCTGCCTCATTTGTTTTTTTCAAAGAAAAATACACCCTCAAAATTATGAATTAAGGGAATCCTTTAAGATGGCCAAGGTTAGTCAAAGCATACTTACTTGAAATAGGCTAATATGTATACTTTTTTGACTTCTACATAATTAAATTCACATGCTGTTTGAGAAAAAAAAAAAATAGGTTCGTGATATTTCTTATTATTAGTAAGAAACAATAAGGTCATGTCAAGCTTTCTCTGTAGGTTTAACTGTTGCTAGGATTCTGCCACCAGTTTGTACACCTGCCATTTTTAGGTTTTCTCTTCCCAAAGGAGCAAATTACATCAACCAATTTTTTTCAGTTGCATGAGTTTTAGAACTACAAAACTAACTGACCTTGCCTGATTCTTTTGCAGTAGAAACAATTCGAGCATGATGGAGAGCTAGTGACAAAAACAACCAACCTGTTACTTTTTGATAGTTTTCAGTAGAATGAAAACAGCACTTCTGGAACAGAAAAAGATTCTAAAGAGGGATTACTTGTTATCTCCTAATATTAAATTAGATTCAATTAATTCTAATAAAGAAGAGCACAAAACTCTTAATTTTCAGATAAAGCAGAACATACCTGAGTGGGAATGCAAGAAAAATATTATTTTTTTTTCCTGGTTGATCAGAAAGGAGGAAACTAATGAAGTGATTAGTTTTATTATGGAGCAAGGCTGTTTACTGAAATAACTGGCAAATAGTATAATTCAATATTTTGAAGTTATTAAAAATGCCTATACTACCGGAAATGGTGACTTAAACAATGGCCACCAAAATGCATAGTAACAGTAGAGGGAGCCATCATTCCAAAGAGATTTCAAACAAGAATCCCATTACTGCATCAGGAATATACTCTTGTACAAACCTTTGACTGTGCACCTGAAGACAAACATCACTTACATATGGACACATACATATGGAATTACATATGAAAAAGAAATACAAATGGCATTTTGTTGAACTCATTTGAGCATGAACTCTGAAAGACCAAAGATGGAGTGATAGGTTTGCAAGACACCTTTTCCCTCTATATATTTTTGTGAACTATGGGACCTATCCATTGTATAAGTGGAAATTAGATTGTGTTCCTCAGTAATGAGAACTCTGTTCAGTGGAAAAAACAATGAATCTTTTTGTGAGGAAGCCCTGTGTCAGCCTGATCCAACATCTCCCAAGTTCAATAGAAATGATGAAAATACTCTGCCATGCATCAGCCAGAGACATACAGCATTAGGAGCATAATACTGTGGCATGAGGGAAAGGAAAATCTTTTACGGAGTAACAGTTTGAAAGAAAAATCTGCAAGAATCTATAACCTCACTGAGTTCTATTTCCTGACTGTCTTTTCTCTCTTTTCTTCATTAATGTGCCTCTTTAAAGCAAGACTTAGAGGTTCTGTGTGAGCAGTGCTTATCATGGCTTGATGAAGTTGCTTTGTAAAGGGAGAAAGAAGGAGAGAATAGCAGAGGTTACTGAAGTGGCTAGGTAGGCAGTTATTTCTCTTGATATGACAAATGTTGCACTTGAGGTCTTCTTCAAAAAAAACACTATTTACCTAAATTATCTTAACCAATTAGCAATGTTAATATCTATTTAAGCTCATAGAGTAGAAAGCTTGCCCCTTCAAAAAGAAAGATATTGTGTGTATATTAGCCTAAGGCATACCTAGTCTTTACACTTTGTAGCAATTCTCAAAGCAAAGTCAAATCTTTAGTTGCCACCGCTCCAAAAGTAAGTTTTTACTGTTAGCCCTCCCTTGGGTCAGTCTCTCGATAAGCAATGGATGCTGCTGCTTCAAAGACTAAAGAGCAGACAGAATCATCTTTGTCATCCTCTAGGTCTGTGTTCAGACCTAGAAGTTCTACACCTTGCAAATCTCTCTTGAACCATCTGGGATACTTAAAGGCACAGAAATAATCTGATAAAGTATAATTTCATTTTCTAACAGTACATAAAATTGTATGGGTAGCATATAATAACACGCCTAATAAAATCTACCATAATAAATGGCAAGATCATTCAACATTGTCACTGACCAAAGGCAAGAACCAATAACTGGCCCTTCAGTTAATGGATAAGTCTATTTATCAGCATGGTCATGTGGAATACTTCAACAATGTTTTATTCAGACATGCATGAAGAATATTTTTTCTACATTTTTCATAAAATAGAACTTATGACCTATTAATTCCATATAGCTATTTATTTCATTGTCTAGAACAAGGCATAAAGAAAGTACTTTTTATCTGATCCCAAAGAAATTTTGCACCTACCTTTTACCTACTGTTCTATACAACTGTATACATGAATATAAGGAATGAGAGAGGTAAACCAACACCAAGATATATTTTCATAAATGGACTTAAAAAGGTCTAAGAAAGTTGAACAGACAGAGCAGATGACAGTAGCTTCTTGGGTTCTACCAACTTGCTGGGAACCCTGTTGCCTCTCAGGACACTCTGGGACACCTTTAACGACCTTGTGGCCTGTTTGTGAGATGTACAAGATTAAAATCCCAACCCTGCCACTCCAGCTTTTTATTTTTCTGAAATATTTTAACTGTGGAAATTTCCCTCCTAAGGCTGATTCTCTGTCAAGTAACTTAGATGTGTTTGTTTGTTTGTTTGTTTCCCCGGGAATAAAGCTTATTCAAGTCAGCACTGTAGATTTTGATATTGAAATTAGAAAAAAAAAATCATATATATATGTATAATCCTTGAAACACTGAGTTCTATATTGAGAGTAAGATAGTAATGTCATTTCCTGTCTTGGAATTAATTTACTTTTTTATTTTCTAGCATTGGCATTTGTATTTATACACATTTTCATTTTGTAGACTCATTTTCATTTTTGTAGAGGAAAAGCACAGAAGTTCATTTTTGAGCCAAGATCTATATTAAGATCTTTTAATACATCTTTTCAGGTCCTTTCCATATCAAAATATTTAAGATGCTTATTTATGGTCTGATTTCCCATCCCCATATTTTACTGGAAGAATTACAATTGCTACATTAACCTAGAGTCATGTGAGTAGGCTCATAAAAATGGATAGCTTGATCATATCTGGAATTTACACAGGACCCTATTCAATAAAGCATATTCTGCCCTTACTATAATATCATCCTCCAGAGCTTTAAAGTCTTTCAAGTGGAATAAAGATGTTGCTATAATGACAGTGAATGTAATGAGATCAAATGTAGTTGGGAGTCAAGGTAAATGGCCTTACATCAGAAAGAATGTAGTAACACAGATTCTTATAATGAAGACAAAGGATATTACCAGCACAGGTTTTGCTACATTTCTTTGGCAAAGTAAGGCCACAGCAGGACATGCCATGCGATATGGATTCTGTGTTCCTTTCAGTATTTTACATTTAATAAAACCTGCATGCTTTCAGACATAAAAGAATAAAAAGAAATATCTTCAATAAGCATTGAGATCTGTATTAGCAATATATAATCTCCCTAAAAACTGACAATATATATTTTTTTTTTTTTCAGGATAAAAAAGAACTTAATCTAAGGAATGACATCTGAAGTGGACCATATTTTATGTGGAATCTAAATAATCACAGTGGAGGATTCAAGGCCCAACCTGAGGTCTGCCCAACAAAGGATGTGTATACAGGTTTTCCCTGAGCTTGTACATTATTATTAGGCAGCCCTTTATTTCAATGATAAGACCCAAATTATTCTAAAATGCATTTTGATTCTGTTACCTCTAAAGTCTCTGAATTTACTAAAAATTACGTGCTATTTCATTTGAGATTGTCCCTTTAAATACATGAAATTAAAAGGGATGCTCAGGAGTGTCATTTGTCACATAAGTCTGCAAGGCCACAGTAGGTTATCATATAAACAGGGATCTTTGAAATAATATCACCCCAATCATTATACTAGCTTCAATGTTAGCAATGCCTATCTTAAGATGCTAGTCTATGCACTGGAAAATTAGCAGTAAAATATCATATTTTGGGTACTACACACTTATGATGGATAAGGTTATTTCTAGGTATAGCATGTCAAATACCAATAATTTATCAAAGAAATACTGTTCTATTTCTATTTTAAAAAGTTAGTAGACATAACTTTCTTGAAAATTATTGAGTAGTTGTTTTCAGTTGGTTCAACAGTTGCTGAAAATAAGCTTTTTCAAAAGAAGCAAATGTATTTCAATGAGAACTGGGCACCAAAATCCCACAATTAGCTTTTAAAACATAAACCTTAAAAACTGAAATTCTTAAAGCACCACATTTCTCAATGCTTCAGGTGTAATACATTCCCTAGAAATGCACCAATGGTTGCACATGGAAAATGGTTTATTTAGTTACTGCTGTTTAAATTAACAATATGCTAATGTTTATGATTTTTGTAGAAGACTTTAATTACTACATAAAGTCATTTGATTGTGAAAGGAAAGCAATAAAGCAGAGCTTAGCCTTAACAGATTATAGTCTTATAAAGCTGCTGTAAGTATGGAGGAGCATGAAATTAAAACCTTCACATTCAGGTAAGGCACAGTGTAATATAATCAGAACCAACTAAACACACTCTTTTAAAACTCTCAGCTTCTACTGATGTTTTCTTTTCACTGCTAATCAAAGACAGCAACTCCAAAACCCTTTAAATTTCTTCCTTTTTGATTTCACCTTCTGCTTTTCTTCTCTGGTGACACTATCACAACAATTGCATTGGTCTTCTACAAGACACAGAACCATAGAATGGTTTGGATTGGAATGGATCTTAAAGATAATCTAGTCCCTGCCCCCTGCCATGGGCAGAGACACCTCCCACCAGACAAGGTTGCTCTAAGCTCCATCCAGCCTGGCCTTGAATGCCTCCAGGGATGGGGCATCCACAGCCCCTCTGGGCAGCCTGTTCTAGTGCCTCACCACTCTCTAAGAGAAGAGTGTTCCTTCCTTCTATTTCTTCCTTCTATCTAATTTAAATCTCTCCTCCTTTAGCAAAAACAAGTAAATTCCACTTGTGTGGCAGTATGGAAGTCCTGAAGTCCCTGTGTCCAAAGCATTTTACATAAAATGAACTAGCAAAGCCTAAGTTCTATATGCTACGCGTCTCTTTATTAAAATTTACCTTGCTTCTACAGAGACACTCCCCTAGTGAAATTCTGTTGTGATCAAAGGAAATCTGAAGAAATGCAATTATAAAAGCCTGATCTACTTCCAGTCCATGTTCAAGTGATATGTGAAGTACTAGCATGTCACGGAGCCTGAAGAGGATTTTTGCTGCAATGTTTATATATAAGCTTATGTGAAGAACAAAGATTTTATCATCTTCTGTAGAGAGCCCTTACTGTTTGCAGTCTTTCGTGATAACTCTTATAGTTTGAAGCTATAAATTAGTGTAGGTAAGTGTTAATAAAGAAGTAACAGCACAATTTAGGAATTCAAAGAGGGAGTCATACAGGAAGCTCTGTATTAGATATTCAGGTAACAGCAAAAGAGGAAAATGCTGCATTTCTTTACACACTCCAGGTGAATAAAACAGAGTATGGTTGTAGCAATAAAATACTGTTTCTTAAGAACTGGAGATCTAAGGGATCTCTTGCAAAAATCAAACTTTGTAGGAGCTCTTTGCAGGTGAGAACAACACTTAAGATCAGAATAATGTTTGAGATTTCCTCTGCAAGTTGTCTTTTTCTCGGTATGGCTCTTGTCACTCCTCCCAGAAAACTCTTCAGAAATTTAATTAAGCAACAAAACCACTGGGAAGGTCAGAAGAGGGGCAGATGTTGGAGTATTTTTATTTTTGATTTTTGGTTGTTTCTCAGATACCATGGCAATAGTGATCAAATAAATGTGAAGATTAGATTAGACAGAATGAGAGGTTGGAAGTGACTTTATTTGTATCACTACCGTTTGCCTCTGAAAAAAAAAAAATCAGCAAACAGAGCCTGTTATACTCTGTTCCAACTGATTAAATGCTTTAAAATTCTGGCATGTTGTGTGTTTTTATGAGCAGAAAACAGCAGTGGTATTTTATTCCATGAAAATTAATGTTCTGGGAGCTAAATTTGAGTGTTATTGGGACACCAGAATGTGGAACAAGAATTACCAGTTATCAGTTGTGTTTTATGATGACTTTTGAAAAAGAAAAAAACAGGTAGAAAAAGAAGGGTATTCAGTACCTCCTGTGTTGCTTGTTGGGGAATCAGAAAGAATTGGCTAATATATTTTCTTTTTGTTGAATCTGGTCAGTATTTGTTCCTTTCTCAGTTCTCATCATCAGTACTCTGCTTTACCAGAAGCTGTGCTTTTACACAAAGCAAGCCATAATTAAACTTTTATTTTTTATTATTATTTATTATTATTTTAATTGATTTAATTATCAGAAGATAAGTGAGAAAAGTGCTAAGAAGTCCCTCTTCTTTCTCTTATGAAAGACCATGATTTTTGCAGGAACATTCCAGATCAACTCTGAAAGGGATGTGGCAAGCAAATCTCCAGGAAGAGACAAGCAGGTTTGGAAAAGTCACCTGTAGTACACTGCTATAATTTTTAAGAATTTAATCATTTTTAGAGATATATGCTCAAGTTTACATAAATAATTTCTCCTTACCTGTACAGAAACCCAAATCATGAACAGATGGGAGAGAAACTGGAAGAATAAACACCTTCAGAAAAGGGCAACTAATAGAGTATGGAGTTCCCTCTGGCAGGAAGGCAAGTGCTCAGTAAAATACAAGGACAAAATGCAAAGACTGGGAAGATGGTTCTAGTCAGCACGCTCTGTATGTCACAGCAGACAAGACCCACTGTTTTATACTGTATAAATACTCTCAGGAAATACTCCAGTAAGGGTCAAACAACTCTTTATAATACTCGTGAAAATGAAAAGGGGATTTGTAGATCTCACTCTGAACATTTCAATTCCTTCAGCTCTGTTGGATTCCATCTTGGGAACAATTTACCTTTGGCTTTCCTATGGGCAAATCAGCCACTGACGTGCTCTTGCAATCATTTGCGAGAATCATTTTAGACTTGCTTATAACTGTATACCTAATGGGAGCATTTGGGTTTATGATCAGAAGTATTCATTCCAAATAAATGGCAAGAACCATACAAGCAAAAATCTCATGTGCTTTGGAGGGCTTGTACTGTAGTTTAAAATTTGTTGCAGCAATGCTACAAAATGATATGACAAATCCCAATGGAGCCAACATAATCTCTGTGTGCAGATACACCTGACTTAGCCGATTAAAGATGCAAAGAGTGAAAGGTCTCAAAACTTTCTGGTAAGATCCTAGGATTTTAATAGTTCGTCTAATGTTGGTGGTATTTTATTCTATGCCAAAATGATTGATTTTTTAGATGATTTAAATTTTGTTAGTTATTTGTATAAAAATAAGATAAAACAAGAAGTTGGTATTTTTAAAAAGTGCTGCAGCATATTCCTTAACAATAGTTTACCTGTCGTAAATCAAGAGACAAACTTTTATTTTCATTTTTTTCCTCTAATAGGAAGAGAATGATGATGTCAAGCTAACTGAGCTAACTGTAGCCTTCTGAATAACATCATGTACATATTACTGAACTCTGTTAAAACAGACATTGTCACAGACATTCATTTATGGAAAAATAAATGTTGGATGTAATTTATCCAACAGCTACCTGTTCATTGTGTATTCATCCTCCTACAGTGTGCTAAAGGAATGACTGGTAAAATGACTTGTAGCAACACATATTTCAGCTTATTTGTTTGTTGGTACCCTCATTTGATGTCAGAAGATCAGAACTGGTGCTTGGTGCTTTTTAAGTAGCAATTCTGCCTCCAATTTCAGGCACTCATTTAGAAATATTTTAAAGTATTCTTACAAAGTTTTCAACTTAGTTTCCCTCAGATTCAGTAATTATTTTTGTTTAGCTATAGAAAGGATCAACACTTTTAAAGTCTTACTTCAAACAAGATTTTCTTAGTACAAGTAAAACAGTTCTGTCCATGTTAAAATTTAGGAAACATCAGGTCAATAAAAGTAAGCTTTGATTAAAATATATTATATTCATGATTTATGCAGGTTTGTGTATCTGACCTTTTCTCTCATTCTAGAAACTCCTGTTGAATTAAAATCAAATCCTAGCAGCATGGAAATCACATTGAGGTTTGCTATGCGTTTTAGTGATACCATATTTCACTCAGCCTTTTTATAGCTGAGCTCTCATAGCAACCATTTATATGCTTTCTACCAGGAGGTATCCTTGTGTGTTGTGGGCTCTGCATTTGTCCTGCTGCCCAGCAGTGCTCTTTGGATGTGAGGATGTAAGTCTGCTGGTCCCTCAAGCCAACCAGATTATCAAGCCAGTCAGATTCTCTCAAACCAGCTGAAGTTGACAGAATAATATTCAGTCCCACACTTGTTAATCTGTATGTTACTTTGGAACCGCAGAATGAAGCATCAAATATTTACCAGCCAATCTGAGAAATGTCATATTATTTGACTAAAGAAATGCAAAATGCCCCCACAAAAAAACAGAAGGAGGTAACGTCCACAAACCAATCATCATAACCCATTAATGTAGATCAGTACAACATGGCAAATTATTCCATGCTTTGTATAGAAAACATATTATATTTGAATAATGATTTTTTCTGTAATTGCATTATGTTGAATTTGTTTCCTTAGCTACCTCCTTGCCAGTCCCACAGTGATTATTCAGGCAGGGTCAAATAAAAAGTGAAAATAGGATACAGGCTGAAGTGTCAGACAGGAATTCTAGTTTTTCATCATCTGTGGTTCTTTAAAGTTCTGCCTCTGCTGTGTGATTTGTAGATACACAGTCATTATTGAACCAGCAGCCATATGATCCAAGGGGAGTGCAGAAAGGAATATTAGATGTATAGATGTGAGATGCTGAGTTACTGTAGTTTGAGTTTTGTTTCTTAGAGGATACCCACATACGTACATAGAGCACATAGGAAAAAAATCTGCAGTGAATAAACATCTGCAAGACTGTATAATTCTGCATGAGTTTTGCTACATGAACAAGGAACTAGTGGAAAAATGCTTTGAAATCTATGAAGCATTTAAAAATAGAAAACTTAGTTTCTATTTGCATTAAGATTCCTTTCATAAAGCACGACACCAGCAAGTTTATTCTACACAACTGACACATCTGTAGTCTTTCAAAAGCACTATCATTTCTCAACTGAATCTTCCCTACAAACTCCCCACATGAGCTAGCATAAAGGTGGAGCTCCTGAACAACCTGAACAGAGTCTTGCCTTGAGCAATACATAGGCATTCCCTTGTCTTTGGCATCTGGGGGTCAGAAATGTGGCAAACAGAACCTTCTAACAAGAAAATGGTCACACAAGTTAATGGAAGGAAAGAAAACTATGTGGTGGAGCATCAAGGTCCTGTTCATAAGGAGTAAGAACACAGTATTGTCCTCAATAATTAAGATTCATATTTAAAGTGGAGCAATGTAAGATTGAAGTCATGATATTTAGTATGCAAACATGTATGCAAACATCATTTAGTATGCAAACATCATCCTTGATATGGATGGATTCACCAGCATGGATTCACCTAGGGGAAGTCGTGCTCGACCAACCTTGTGGCCTTCTATGATGGCATCACCAGCTGGGTAGATGAGGGGAGAGCAGTGGATGTCATCTACCTTGACTTCAGCAAGGCTTTCCATACTGTCTCCCATGACATCCTGTTAGCAAAGCTGAGGAAGTGTGGGATAGAGGAGTGGACAGTAAGGTGGGTTGAGAACTGGCTGCCTGGCCGAGCTCACAAAGTGGTGATCGGAGGAGCAGAGTCTGGCTGGAGGCCTGTGACTAGCGGTGTTCCCCAGGGGTTGGTGCTGGGTCTGGTCTTGTTCAACACCTTCATCGATGACCTTGATGAGGGAATAGTGTCTGTCCTCAGCAAGTACGCCGATGACACAAAGCTGGGAGGAGTGGCTGGCACGCCAGAAGGCTGTGCTGCCATTCAGTGAGACCTGGACGGGCTGGAGAGATGGGCAGGAAGAAACCAAATGAGGTTTAACAAGAGCAAGTGTAGAGTCCTGCACCTGGGAAGGAACAGCCACGTGTATCAGTACAGGCTGGGGGATGACCCAGAGGATGCTCTGAGGAGAAGGACCTGGGGGTCCTGGTAGATGACAGGTTGACCATGAGCCAGCAGTGTGCCCTCGTGGCCAAGAGGGCCAATGGGATCCTGGCGTGCATTAAAAGGAGCGTGGCCAGCAGGTCAAGGGGGTGATCCTCTCCCTCTACTCTGCCCTGCTCCAGCCTCACCTGGAGTACTGTGTCCAGTTCTGGGCTCCCCGGTACAAAAAAGACAGGGAGCTCCTGGAAAGAGTCCAGCAGAGGGCCACAAAGATGATACGGGGCCTGGAGCATCTTTCCTATGAGGAAAGGCTGAGAGACCTGGGTCTGTTCAACCTGGAGAAAAGAAGATTGAGAGGGGATCTTACCAATGTTTATTAATACCTGAGGTGTGGGAGACAGAGGGATTTGGCCAACCAGTTTTCAGTGGCTTGTGGGGACAGGACAAGGGGTAATGGCCACAAGACAGTGCACAGGAAGTTCCACACCAACATGCGAAAGAACCTCTTCACGGTGAGGGTGACGAAGCACTGGGACAGACTGCCCACGGAGGTTGTGGAGTCTCCTTCTCTGGAGGTATTCAAGGCCTGTCTGGACGCCTGCCTGGGCAGCCTTCTTTAAGGAACCTGCTTTGGCAGGGGAGTTGGACCCGATGATCTCTCGAGGTCCCTTCCAACCCCTACAGTTCTGTGATTCTGTGATCCTTAGCTATGTGGTGAATTACATAGTATTATTTATTGATTTGAATGAATACTGGAGCTTAGTCTAATTTTATGTTTGGTGTATATTTAATTCAAACTTATTTAGCACATTATATGATCTTCAAATGGAAGCTGCATAGAGCTTTAAACTCTTTTGTATATTTTGGAATGAAAATGTGATTACAATAAACCAATGTTTATTCCTTTAGGTGACACAGGAAGACAGAACTACGTAAAATACTCCTTTTTTGCCATATTTTGAAGCTGATTCCTATGCGCAGTTCACACTAACATTACAATCTTTTGCTTCAGTAAGTATATTGTCCTTTTCAGGGTTTCAAGGCAGTGCAAGGCTGTGCATTCATAATTGCCATGGTTTCATGCATGTGTTTGTATCTTCATACAGGCACAGCATTTCATACCTCCAGCAGACACTTAGATTAATTATTTTTTTATTATCTGCTCTAATAGTTTTTATTATCTGTTCTAAAAAAAGTAAAGAAAATTGCTATTTATTTCCCATTCTTTGTGATAGAAAATAAAGCAATTCAAGAGACTTTATATCTAAAATTGTATAACATCTGTGGCATACAATAATTACAATCTGCATGTCACTAATTTCTTACATGCCATCAAACAAACAATAGGCTATTAGTAACAATGAGAAGAATTGACACATTTTTCTTTCATATCTTGAGTTGTTGATTAGGCTTAATTGCTGCTTAGTAAAGTACTTCTGATTTCTTGACCACATATACCTGCAGGGTCAAAATACAGGGAACAGAGAATTGTATTCCTTGACAGTAAAACCTAGTAAAACTTGTTTTCATATGTTAATACAGACTAACAATTATTCTACCTACTGAATAGGGTCTTATTTTCTATGTTTGTTTTTTACATTGACTGAATAAACAATACTCCAGTACTGTGTACAGCACAGGAATTTTTTTTTTTTAAATACATCTGCAAGGAAATGGATAGCCCCCGTCTTTCCAGTCCTAGACTTTGGTTTGGGAATACAACTAAACTTCAGGCAAAACAAAAAGGCTTTTTGCTTTAAAAGACTGTTTTCCAACAAGCAGAAATCCTGTACATTGATCCCCTTTTTCTGTAGACCCCATCCTTTTACAGGATGCATCTGTGAATCTTGTGCAGCATGCACAGGCAAGGAAGCCTGAGAAGACTCCACCAAACCAGCAGCAGTGCACTTTTGACTGCACAACCCCTGAAAGGCAGTAGCTGTGCTGCACAGGCTCAGTGCCAGGCTCCCTGGATCCACAGCGAAGTACCGGACTGGTGGGCCTTGGATAGAGGGTGAAAGCTGCAAGAGCTGAAGTGCTGTAATTAGACAACTATTTCAAATTGCTGCCTTCATGCAAATCTTCCATGTTGTTGTGGTTTATTCAATTTAATTTATATAAATAGGAATATCTCTTCCAAATTCCATTTGCTGTCTTTGTTTTTTGTTTTTTCCTCTCTTCAGCTGAAAGAAAAGGTATCTCCAGTTCATGTTCTCAGGCACTATTGTGATCTTCCAGTGTGGACAAGAGGGGAAGAAAAGCTACCTGTAAAGCTACATGGGTAATATGAATGTGGCCATTTGAGAAGGCCATAAACAGGACATGAAATGCTTAATGCTGGTCAAGAAGAGAAATGGCTACTATTCTCTGGTATTTTTGGTGCTCTTAAACCTGCATTTTCTGCTAGGGCACCCAGAGTTACAGTCACACTGAATTTGCCTTAAATTAAATAAACAAACAGACATGTAAATAAATGCGAAGAAAAGTATGACTCTAATTTCATCTGGAAAGCATCAAAATTTCCAGAGTGTGTGAAAGATGTGCATACTTATTTTAGGATCTGCTTTCCTGAAGTTACTACAAAATACAATAACATTCCTTAACTTCAGTATTTCTTTTTTAAGCTAAGCAAAAGAACGGGTCTTCTCCAAGGAATATCTCAATATCCAGTTTCATTACTTTACTATCTTTGCTGCAAATCTTTTTTCTAATTCACCTGAAGTTATAAGAAGAACTTCACTTCTCTTTTTACTTAATTACAGAAAGTACTGACAGACAGAAAATAAAATCCAAAATTGTAAACATTTCAACAGTTATAAATATATTAGGTCACTTTCGTGTAGGTAGTTTACAGCAGATAACCTAGCTATGACTATGAAGTACTACTATAATACATAATAGTTCTGTAATAAAAGTTGTTTATTGCTTACTAAAAATAAAGTTAAGAAAGTTTCAAGTTTGATAGAGAGGAGAACATATTAGTGTTCTAGGCTGGGGAGAGAAAGAAGCTTCATTCATTTTGGTTTGGCACTGTTTGCAGATAAATAGAGAAGTATGGGGAAAAAGTACATAAAATGTCCCTCACTTTGTTCCTCTCTCTTGTTTCCCAGAGTTTGCCTAGGAATTATAATCATACAACTCATATCCTCAGTGCTTTTTCTGCCAGGAAGCAGACATATATAGCTTTATATTGAAAGATTACAGCATACATACATGCTAGATAGCTAATCCTCTTTAACACAAAAAACACCATCTATAAAACAATAATGGCTCAGCTATACTCTGTAACGAAGAGAAACTGCTCCAGATTAACATCTCAGTTGTACACTACTTTAAACTTAAAGTCTAGACAGCTATTTGTTTGTTTAGCAAACATTTCAAAATTTACGGTGATTTGCTGAAATATTTACCCCAGCTAACGTGTATGCTGGTGTTCCTAAATGCAGGTAACACACCCGCTCTTCAGCAACTCTTCTAACTAAACCAGAAATTCCTTGCCTAGTGATACTAGAATCTTACTCCACTCTTTTCCCTCTTGTGGCAGGTTTCTGAAAGCTATAGACACAGACTTTCAAGAAGTGTAAGAACAAGAACTGATTACTTCTCATCCACTCTGTGCAAAGCTTATGGATAAAGTGTCAATTTTATAGAGTTGAAATGTCTTAATTTTCACACAGTTATACTGCTCTGCAACCATCAGTTGTCTGCTGGCCCACATGTTGAAGTCAGAGAAACCCTTTCCATTACACATTTTCCACACAAATATTTTTTAAATGATTTTTGGTTAATCTGTACTTTCAACAGCTTTCAACACTTTTCCCACACACTGATTTCTAACCATTCCCTTCATTACCAACTACTAACATGAACCTGATTATCCCCTGCTGTGCATTTTCCATGGTCAGTCCCCAGCCCCATCAAGTGAGAATGTTATGACTTCACTGATGCATTGCCGAACTGATGGAAAAAAAACACAAACTGTTTAAAATTAAAAAGAAAATGAAACATGGTGATACGAAGGAAAGCATTTTTTCCTAGTATATTTTGTGAGCAAACATTAAAAACAAACAAACAAAAAGACAACAAAAAGATTTTGTTTCCTCAGAAGAACAGATCTATTACAAAAACAAAACAAAAAAAATAGACACTGTAGAGTTCCCACTGCCATAATAGATTCTATCATCAGTAAGTTTGAAGAATCTGATCTTGATTTTTGCTTACAGAAAAAAATCTATTGTTCCACAGCTGGAAAGGTGGAGGACAGGAGTACCTTTTAGTTACCTGGGTACATACACCTCAAACTGTAATCCTGTAGCTTGTCAAGAAGATCCCTAATGCTTTCGAAAAAGAATGTTTGCAATGGCAGTCATTATTGAACTATTAGAGAGACAAATATTAGGTACTATCAGGAAGCAGACTTTTTCTTCAACCTGATTAAGTATTAATGTTTTGTGTTGCTGACATTTTAAAAGTTTCTAAATCTCTTTTTCTTGGAGCAACCTAACATCACAAATATTTTTAAATAAGCTACAAGTATTATTTACAAGTATTTTCTCCATTACACTATATTTTCCCATTAAATAATGCCATTAGAAGGAAAAAAAAAAAAAAAGAAAAAGAAACCCATCTTTGGCTTTGACAATGAAGTATCTTAATGCTTTTTCTCCTTATTTTATATCACTGATCAATAGACCTAAATGCCATGCATCCATCAAATTACAAGATTTGATTACAAAAGCTGTCTTAGTGTGTGAAGCTTCTCTCATTTCTTACACTGCTATAAATGTCACAGTGGAGGAATTCCTAACCCTACATAAGTCAACCTTTGTCAGATGAGCAGAGATCCTGAATGAGGGTTGCTTTGGCATTCTTTGCTAGTGTGCATGACTGGAGCAGCTGTTCAGTTCAAGGCAAAAAGAAGAAATAAAGAATCCTTGGACCTCTTTTTATGCTCTTTATGAAACCAGCTACTGACTTCACTATCCTGACCAGCAGCCTCATCCAACTGCAGTCTCGTAATAGGATAAATGAGTGTCAAACAGCATCATATTCTCCATAAAGTTTCCCTGGTTCCACATCTGATTGCCAGAAAATCAGAGTGGGGTATAAAAAAGGGGTGGGGTGGGGGTTGTCTTCTTGTCCTTCATATTATTGAGTTATCAGTACAGCCCAACTCAAAAAAAGATTTAAATTTTAAGGGCACTGAATATACTTATGCAAATGCCTCATTTTATTATGATAAAAATTAATCACATATGTAAGTGTAGGCAAAACTACAGTCTAGTTGATAATACATACTATCTATTCTGATAAAGTTCTCCTTATGAAAGACATATAACTTGTTTCTGTTCTCACTGGATAAATGAGCAAAAGAACACGTATTTGTGTAATTCCTGGGAGACAAAAAAAAAAGAAGTAATTTTATTTATTAGTCTGCCATTTTGATTCATATCCTTCTCAGTAACATAACCTATCATAAATAATTTAAAAGCTTATATGTATTCCAGAAAAAGGATATAAACACTAATAATAAGACAGTAAAGAAACGTGATAGGTCATATTCTATGCTATATTTAAGGAGCAAGGTCAGATTGCTATCAAAGGTAGAAAATTTCACATGGTTTAGGCAGAAGAATTAGGGCACAAAAAATTGAGAGCAGCACATTACAGCTTTTCCAGATGGCAAGAAAACATTTTGCTACTTTCAGAAAATGCTGAATGTGATGGGAAGCCCTATCAAGTGTCCCAAGGGGGCTTACAATTTTGCTTCAAACTGTTGCCAATGAACAAATAAGGTCAAATGTCCTTTACCATTTGTGCAGCAATGAGCACACTGCCAGGGCTGAATTGGCAGCAAACAGGACATTTCTCCTACTATTCCTTATAGGAAGACACAAGTTCAAACAACTTACAATAATTTAGGAGAATATTTCCAAATTTAAAATATCTTTTATACAACCTGAACAATTTGGAAAGATCACGCATCAGGCCATCCATATCTGCAGTTAAAAGCCTTAATCATATTCAGTAAGAGGTTTTGATTCCTAGACAAAATGAATAGCTTCTCCTCAGACCTACTAGGTGAGCTACAATACATAATAGATTTCCTTTCATACTGTTTTTCTATCTTGATTCTTAAATCTTCTAAACAGCAAAGCTCCTTTTGATATGAATGGTAGATATGTGGACAAAGCTCAGCAGGTTGGCATCCATTAAATTTTGCATTTTGTGTTTTTCTGTGACACAGTACAGTTATAAGGATAGTATACAAAGCAGACCTGGGGACCAGGCGTCATCTTACACTTGTACTGGGCTAGATACCTACTTTGTACTACACTTCCTTCTCTACACCACTGTATAAATGTTTTGCTCTTCTGCGGCACGTGTATGATATGCACGTGTTTATTCATTACATTTTCATTTAAATTCTTGACTGATAAGAACATTGAATCAGAATTTAAGAGAGATTCTCTCATTACTTTGCTTGAAATTAATATTTCATGTAAGTGATTCAGAAAAGAGAATATTCTCCAAAATTATATTACACTCTTTGAAAAAGAATTATAATCAATTTTCTTTCAAGAATATTAGTTATTGCAAAGTTGTCTTCTTTGAAGATATAGGAACTATTTATCTCTGTTTTTTTCCTTGTAGAGATAAATTAATTCAGTTGTTTAGAAAGAGCTTTTTACATGTGGGGCTGGTACTCAATTCTTTGTTTTTCTATTTTGATGATACAAGATTTTTTTCTCCTGCATCCTGGTACCTAATTTTATTTCCAGAACCAATGTATTTGAAAGCAATGAAATCAATAGCACAATTCTTTTCAATGGGACGTATAAAGCCTTTTTCAACATAGTAGATGAATCTTTTTGATAGTTTCAATGTTCTTTAATTCAGTAAGAGATAATAGTATTTACATTTTCTTACTAAATTAGTCCTTGAGCTACTACTTTGTCAGTTTTGCATATTTCAAGTGTAAAAAGGGATAGGATTTTTTATTTTAATTTATGCAAGAGTAAAACATCCTTATTTGTAGGAGAAATTCTCAATTTAATATGTAGTTTTCACCAAAGGTTCTCAAATATTCAAAAGTAAGCATTATCATTTCTTTGTACGGATGACAGCAAGCTAGTTGAAAAACCAAAGTCATAAACATCTGTTAAAAGATTAATGTTTACAAAGTGCATAGGATTAATGTTTCTAAAGTGCACTGAGAACTTTGGTTGCTGCTGTTGCATAGACATTGTCATTAGTAAGAAAAAAAATTCATTCAGCCTTCAAAGGGTGAGAGGTGGTAAAGCCAAGAGAAGAGTCAAGCAGTATAACAGGATATGCAATCTCTGTTTTTGAAGGTTTTGAAGACCCAGGTGGGTAATGCCCTGAGAAACTGTGTCTGACTTCATCACAGCCAATTCTGCTTTGAGCAGGAGGTTGGACTTAGAGCTCACCTGAGGTCTCTTCTGATCTGAAATGTCTTGCAATTCTATGAAAACTCTTATTTTTTTATTTGATTTTATATTTTAACAGTACGTCTCATAAAAGACTTTCTCATCTGTAAGGTAAATAAACAAGCATCTTTAAATTTGTTTTCAGAAGACCTTGCTCTTTCCCTTCAACTAGTTATAGTCTACTTCACCTCTGTGTACTGCACAGCCCTACAGTAGTTGATTTTAATCTGTGATGCAGACACTTATGAACTCAGACTGCTTTGATTACCGTTACAGTTCCCTCAATACCAAACCCTCAGTTAATAGACTTATGATCACTATTTTGGAATCAATATCTTCCGTGGATTTTTTAAAGAGTATTAAAATTGCAAAAGGTTGAAAAACACTGCTCCAGAGAACTCTGGAAATAAATGATTCTTTAGCAATCACATCCTTACAGGCAAACTCTTCTAAGTCAAATTGCAGCTGTCTTTGGAGCCATGAAATGAGGACACTAATCTCATGTGTTTTTTTTTTGTTTTGTTTTTTTCTTTTCAAACGAACACCCTCCTTCTGCAATCACAGAATCTTGATCTTATGTTCAACAAGAAGCCTTAAGTCACAGTGCACAGAGTTAACTTAGAAATGTGTTTATAAGGATTATGATTAAAGAAACTACTGATTAGTATTAGTTTGGACAATTTTATCTCATCATTACTAGCTGTACTCTGAGACCACTTCCAAATTTTTGTCAATGAAATTATCAAAGGTCATTTCTAGCAGATTCTTTGTGCCTGGATATTTCTTTTCTCCCCTGGGAGCTTAAAGATGATTTTATGTATTCCTAGCAGGGCTGGAAGGGACCTCAAGAGGTCATTTCATCCATTCTCTGTCCCACAGCAAGATCAAACATATCAGTCTTGACAGATGTTTGTCTAGACTGTCTTTTAAAAACTTCCAACTATGGGGATTGTAAAACCTCCTCAGGCTATCTATTCCAATAACTCACTATTATTATCTTTAAAAGGTTTTTCTAGTAACTAATCTGAATTTTCTTGCTGCAATATAAATCCAATACTGCCTGTCCAATTACCATTGATATAGAGAATAAATTGTTTCCTTCTTCCTATAGCATATTTAAACATACTTAAAGGCTTATTTCAGAGGAAAAAAAACATACCAGAGATCCAGAAAATGCAACAATGAGGATGTGCTGAAAGAATTGACCCATTCAGCCTCAATGAGAGAACACTAAAGAGGTCTGAGAGAAGTCTTTAAGTATGTAAAAAAATCTTCTAGTGACTCCCACTTTTTTACCTAACACTCAGGAACTAAAACTAGTCATAGCACTGAAGGTAAGCAGCACAATAGAAAAGTTGTTTTCCAAGTCTGCTTATACATCTATTGATACATTTAATAGGACACCTGCTATTAGGACACAACACTACTTTTGATATCTCACACTAATTTACAGTCCTTGATGCAAACTGCTACCAAGCCATTTGTTCCCATTTTGTAATCCTGCCTAAATATATTACCTTGTATATATACATGTTGGACCAAAATCTCTTTTTTTTTTTTTTTTTTTTTTTCTTCCCCAAACAGTATTCACCAAGATAATTTTGAAATCTTTCCGGTGCCTATTGCCTATAGACCATCCATAGATAGCAGCCATCTACTTACTGGCTTTATCTCTTGCATGTATTCAAGAAGGCTGAATAAAGGTATCTTGAAATTGCTCAGAATGTTCTCCCCAAATTATCCTAGAAGTATCATTTCTTGGATCCCCCTTTATTCAACAAATTGGTAATATTTGATGACTACAGCATTATTGTTTTACTTGATAATCTTCCTAGCAGCTACTCAGGCAGTTATTAGCTCCTTGCTGACACAGGGTCACTCCTCTCAAAGCAATTGGCAGTGAAATCAGGAACTTGACTCTTAAATGTCCTAAGTTACATCCTCCAGTAATGATCTCATACAAAACTCTCTCCTGTGCCTTCCATGAATATGTGTAATCCAGGACAGAACAGATACATACTGTAATTGATCATATTTAAAACCTTCACTTTTATCGAATACAGTGGTCCCAGAAAGGCATGACAAGAGTTAAACAGTGAAAGTAAGCTAGAAAGAATTGGTTTGGTTTTGTTCTTTGTTTTTAGAAAGTTTCATAATTAGTGTTGGAGCACACTGGGCGCTGAATTCATTTCACAGTATCACACACAAAAGCAAGCTGAATTCCTCTCTGTACAAAACCAACCTCAAGCTACCTTGACAACAAGATACCAATAACCCTGTAATTTCAATTGTTCACTTTTTTTTTTTTTTTATGTGTTCTGTATCTCAGTGAAGTCTCATCTTCCCAGCCCAGTGCCATAGGCTAATAGACTGTAACAAAACTCACCCTCAAAAAATGTCAGATATAATGAAAAACAAAAAACAAAAAAAAAAACAACTCCACAGATGAGAAAGCTGGCCTTAGCTCAATCCTAAGGGCCCTAGCTCTCAGGTTCTGTAGGTTCTTCTCTTTCATCCTCTAACCCTGAATTAAAAAGGCTTGTGAAATTGAACTATTCCTGCTTCCTTCTACTGAATCACTCATTACCCATCAAAGAATAACAGATTCTCTAAGAATGAAAATTAGATTGCTAGTTGAGAAAAAAGGTCCCTGACAACTGAACCTAAAAACTGACCACAAACCTTAATGATCTGCTGAGTAATATTATATAGAACTAGTAGCAGTAGATGCAAAGAACACATTCCATCTGCTAGCAGTAGATGCAAATGAACATGTTCCACCCGCCAGCCCAAAAGGTTTGCCTTCTTATATGTCACTTCATCATTCACAACACTGAAATAGGTATAAAATCCTATTGAGCTGATTTTGTAACATTTTGTGCTGACATAAATTAGTTCCAAGGCACAAGTATTTTAATTCAGCAAAGAAAGTTTGGATGAGGGATAGGAATCTCACTGACTGAGAAAAGAGGGAAAGAAAGATAAGACAGCTATCAAAAGAATTCAGAAGACAAGATGTGCTTTCATTCTAAATAAGCATCTAGTGTGTAATTTGGTCAGGTTTTGTGACAAATTAGGAATATTAAAGCAAATCTTGGACAAAATATATATTAACTTTGGAAAGATAGGGCTAACATGACAGTCTTTCATCCCGTTATTGTCATCAGTAACAATGACAGTATTTCTATTCGTTTGACTCTCAGTTTCTCTCCTAATAGCCAGTGAATAATATCCAGGTCAGAAAAAAATACACTGGCTGTATTTGAGGTCTGATGGTTTGCCCCAGGAAACACAAACTGAAGTGAACACACAGTCTCCAACTGATTTATAAATGCTATTGCTTACACACAGCTAATGTTGGCCAGATTCAAACAAGTGTCCTGGCAGCAGAAGTCAAAACACTAGTTCTTATTTCAGGACCGTGCTGATGTGAGACAGTACAGCTCCTGAGAAGAACAAGGGGATTACCAACAGATTTATACTCAAGTATCTTAACATAATGGAGTTGCCAGTTTTCTTTTAACAAACTGGTATAATTCTTTGAAATTTGATCAAACAATGTCACTGCAAAAGTGTATTAGTTTAGAAATAATTCTATATGAAATGCTAACCAACATCTCATTGATTTATGCCATAGCCTATCACAGCGTACCATCTTTATTGAATAAGTAATATACCACTGCTATGGATGTGATGGTTTTCCATGTTACGTTTTCTAATTTGGCAGCTTGTTAAATGTCAGATCAATACTTTATGCTGACTTTAGACCTTACCAAAAAAGTCTCCCAAAACATTGCAGAACTAACACCACTGATGCACACCTGTGGAGCAGTGATTTAATTCTACAAGCCACACAGCATATAGCTAAGATCAGCTTTTGGTAGTCTGACTGAAAAATCCACACATGTATATTTAGTGCATTCAAGACTTTATTAGAACCTGAAAAGAAATAATATTTTTTGCTCATATTTGTTCTGTTAACCCACATAAGGATTTTTATTTTTTTTTTACTTACTGCTTTCTTATAAAAAAAAAAAAAATCATAATTCTTAGTCCTTCTGTTTACAAGGAAGATGTATGTGAAGCTGGGTGTAAAAGACTCAGAGCTAACTAAAAGGTAGTCCCAATTAACTTAAGTGAAATTAATAAAATTAATTAAATGTCTGAAAACTTCCATTTTCTGCCTCTCTCCCTCACAGCATTCTCATCCACACACACAATTACACAAGCTTGACAGAATTAAGAAAAATGTGATTTTGTTTTAGAAGTGAGAATTTATGTGATGGATGATCTTTAATCTGCAGTGTTAAAGTATTTTATTAGTTCCTGGAACAGATTTTCTGGAGGACTGAGGTGCTGCTGCCTCCTGTCCACAATTAGCATTTCCCAATGTTTTGTGGCCTTAGGAGCTAAACAGCATCAGACCCTCTCCCCTTCTGCCAGAGTCCACCAATGAAACAAGGACTGCATTTGTCATTTAGTGCTATATATCCCTTATTTTGCTCTATAAAACAGTAAAGGACATTTGTAACTAGTATTTTAAAGTAGAAAAAGAATCAAGGAGGAGCAAAATAATTAACTCTTGGTACATAAAATGTATTAAGGATTCCTCATAATAAAGATGTATGCTTTTAAGCGCTTATAGTACGTGTAAAGGTCTCAGCTTTGACCTGGAATAAAATGACTTCTACTTAGGTCTCCAACTTACAGAAAGGTAACCATGAAATACAACATCATTCCCAAAGGCAGTTCTCCTCAAGACTATACCGTACTGCCTCTTTCTCTTGGGAACAACAGGACAAGAGGCAGAGGAACATGATTTAACTACCACTGTTCTTGATAATCACAGAATCACAGAATTTCTAGGTTGGAAGAGACCTCAAGATTGAGTCCAACCTCTGACCTAACACAAGCAGTCCCCACTAAACCATATCCCTAAGCTCTACATCTAAACGTCTTTTAAAGACTTCCAGGGATGGTGACTCCACCACCGCCCTGGGCAGCCTGTTCCAATGTCTAACAACCCTTTCGGTAAAGAAGTTCTTCCTAAGATCCAACCTAAAACTCCCCTGGCACAACTTAAGCCCATTCCCCCTTGTCCTGTCACCAGACACGTGGGAGAACAGAAATAATGTTATGCATGGAAATCCCTATAGTGGGACAGTGTAGTTTCATCCATTCTCACACCCCACCAAGCACCAATATGAGGCTACTCTTTGAACATCAATCTTATTCCTTGATGCCATTGTCTGTGTGTACTGATAGCACCTGCACACGTGTATGTGCTGGGAGACACATGGGAGTTGCTGAACTCACTGCCCTCACAGGGAGATAAAGACTGCCAACAAAAGTCGATCCACTTCAGAAAGAGCATCTCCCTCATCTCCCCAAGGAGCTCAGCTGCTTTGTGAGCAAGCTTTGCTCTCAACTTCCTCCAACATCTCCTGTGTTTGTGCAGACTCACTGGCTTATTCTTAGCTTTGCACTTTTCTCTGTTTACTTACTGATGGTAGGTTATTGATAGAGTTCTCGTCAGTGCCCCATATAACAATTAAACCAGCTTTTTCTTCACATGAGCCAGAGAAGCAGTGTAAAGAGCATACACAGAAGAATATGATCAAGCAAAGAAGAGTAATAATAATACCAAAGTGTATGGGAGATGTAATAATAATACCAAAGTGTATGGGAGACACAAGGTTCTCTGTAGTCGCTTTGTGGTAGCAGGTTTTGAAACAGCCAAATCTGCTTCCTGGTAAACAGCAACTTGGTAGCATCTACTAACTGTTCTATAAAAAGGAAAAGAAAAATATGTCTCTGTACTGAGGAACTGAAATCCAGATCATATCCAGAGGGAGAACACATTTCAACTGGTCCCTGTTTCAGTGTGATAAGGTTCACTGAGTGCTGAAGGAGGATGAGATCTCAGAACTGCCTTTTCTGTGAAGTGGGATGTTTTGCTGGATTGATCAGCATGTGAAGGAGGAGAAAATAAGAGATACTGAAGTTTTAACAACTTTACATAATGCTGTAAATTTGTGTTATCAGAGTGCAAATAACATTTGCAACAAATTCTAGGAGGAAAAAATAGATTTCAGAAGGTAATTCTGTATATGTATAGAAGGTGCTACTGAACTAAATATTTTATTAATGAAGACATTGGTCTGCCATTGCAACCTACAGAGCTTGAATGGTTATCACTCAAAAATGATATAATTGCTCCTACTTAAGCATTTCGAATATTTAGACTTGTGATTTAGTACTGAATTCTAACTCTAATGGCCTTTTATCCACTACAAATACAGAGGTTTCGTTTTCATTTGAGTTCAATAAATTATTTTCTGTCTGCAACCTAAAAAAAATTAAAAAAAAATAATGCTAGTTTGCTCTTGGCTTTTTCACTGTTTAGTCTAAACACTGAAAATGTCAAGTTTGCACACTAATTAAACATGTCTGTCTTAGATTGTACTTGTATCTTTCATCGTTATGGTGCAGAGTCCCAGGGAGACATTATACATTCATGTTTTCAAATATAAAATGTAAAAAATACAAATATAATTTTAATAGAGCAATCTCTTAATGAGATAAGCAATTATGGCATGGGAGAAATGAAGGAATTTTCCTCCTAAAAGGTTCTCAATATTTATGGGCCCAGGGCTTCAGAGTCGGTTAAGATGCATATTTTTGTGAAGACTCTCTAAGAAGTTGAATGAAATGTGAGTTATTAGTGGAAGCCAGGAAAAGCATGCTTAAAAATACAGGGTTGAACAGAGGGTTAAAGCATGCATTAAGTTTGTAAAATAAATCAACATAATCATAAATCATATGGCATTTTTAAGAGTGAGATTGCAAATGTAAAGAAGATTTCTTTTGGTATTTTGGTACTTCTGCATCTATGTAGAAACCAAATTAAAATAATAATAATAAAAAAAAAAACTTTACCTAAAGAGGATTTTTTAAAGTTCATTTCTAAAAATGGCTGAAGCGTCCCAGTACTCCTGCAGTATGATATCTCCTAGTTTAAGGCAGTTGCTATTCATAATGAGTCCTTTTTTTTTTTCTTTTTTCCTCCTCCATTTTCTTTGCGAGTTCTTTTGGGCCACTGATTAGTATGATCAGTAAACTACATTTAACAAAAGTTCAAATGCAGACAAGAACACAGTGAGAAAGCATAAAAAAATAAGTAAGCATTTTCATAAAATAAGAAGAAAGAGTGTATGGAAGGAGTAAAGCATAGTTAGGGTGGAAAGGAACTGTAATCATGGACTAAATTCAACAGGTCATCAAACATGCAATATGAACTGAAGAAATGAGACTGAGTAGAGACGAGTAATTTGAAAAAGTCTATCAAGTAAAAATATTCATACTAAAAGTATGCAGACTTGATAAGAGTTCTTCCCTCAACATGAAAACAACACTCCAATGCCACAGGGATGGCTGGACAAATCTATTAATACAGTTTATCTGTTCTGCAGAATTGGCCTCTGATTAAATGTGCATCACAGGGAAAAGGTCAACTGTATGCCATAACAAAGTAGGTCCTTCTGAGTACACTCAGAACAGACGTGAACCTACAGAAGAAACTAAAATTGAGTATAGCTGCACAAAGTCATCTACCAGGACATGGTTCGTAGACTAGACTTCCTGAGATCAGTCAGTAACTTCCCTTCCTTCACCAGCTTTGACATGGAAGATGCATCTAGAAAAACAAGCCATGCTGAATGTAAACTCAGCATTTTGAGCATAAATATAACTTAACTTAAACATAAATTAAAAAACAAACAAACAAAGAGATACTGGATTTGGGGAAAGTACCAGAGACACAAATATTGTCATCTGATATGATAGTAGTCTTCTCCATGGCAGCATCTCAGGACTGGAACTGTACTCCAGAATTCCATATACCACCACAGAAATGGCACACAACAATCAGGTATCATTGCCTTTCGATCTTGTAATCTATTCAAGTTTTCTATAAGGGACCCTTCAAGAGGAATTTGTCCATGCAGAAGCAGAGCTGCACCATTCAAAGGACTGATATTTATTCCTTCCACTCCTGTTACAGGGACTGGAAAGCAAGTCCCAGAGAAGCAATTAATGGCAGCTTCTTAACTTTGGGAAGGTTAAGTGGTTGATGAAATAAAATGTTGTTGAATTGGAAGGAAATATGCAGGTCAAGAAGAAAGGATGTAAGATTATGTGGGTGTAGGAAGAAAAAGAGGGAAAAGATGGAGTGAGATTTAGGACAAAAAATTGCAGATTAAGAAAGTGCATGAGTGAGACGAACAAAAAAAAATAAAGTAGGAATTATTAAAGTAGCATTGAAAGAGAAGTAATAACTAGGCTGGTTTTGCAACTGATGGCTATACTGCCAGAATTTTTTTTTACTAATGAGGCTCTTTCGAGGCTTTTGTGAAAGGAAGGACTCAAAATGAGAAATTCAATTTTCAGTTTTAAAATAAGCATTTCAGAATGATTCTGCTTTAGAGATAAACACCAAAAGTTTGGTATTCCAATTGATTTTCAAAACCTTAAAAGCAGAGTTATGCTTCTCCTGATAGCAAGAGGTGAGGTATAGCGAGGTTATTAATGGTAAGGAAAAATAATTTTGTTAGGAGAGATGAAAGTATGTGGGAGACAATGGCCAGTATTCATACAGACTTCTGGGACTAGGATTAATTCTGATCTCGTTTACACGGCATGTTCTCCCAGATTTTATAGCAGTTTTATCAAATTTAAATGGATCTTAGTGGGACTGGGATTAATTGCTTGAGTTTAGAAACACTGTAAACTACCAGAATTTGAGACCTCTTTTCATGTGCTTCAGACAACATACAGACCAAGCAGCTGGCATTTTTGCTTTGCTTGCTGTGTTAGAGGTGCAAGGATGGAAATACTTCATGAGAACTATTTGCGGTAGTAAAGTAATTCTGAATCAATTAACAGTATATTTAACTGAACCGTATAGACAGAAGAATAAATACCTCTTTTGTTATATACCCTGGGGCTTTTTGCCAATTCATTAATACAAAAGTGCAATCTTCAAGGAGACACGATATGTTCCGTTTCAGTGTCCTGTCATATCTACTGCTTCTCTTTTGGTAAATTGAAAATTAACTGTATTTTTCTGAACATGTAGCTAAACATAGAAGTTGCTAACGTAATATATTCAAACACTACACAAGCTTATCTTGATCAATTCCTTTGAAATTAAAGAAAATCAATATGGAAGCTTTTAAAAAAAAAATCAGCAAAATCCCATTTTCAGAAAGACTATGTGCACTTAGAGACTTGTGTTTCAATGCAAGTTAATGGAACTACGGCTTCTAAAGCATTTGTGTGCTTTTGAAGAACAAATCTGAGATGTGCAGGTTTCAACCTCCACCCCAAAAAATATTTATCTACTGGAACAAAATTCAAACTGCATTTTTAGGCTAGGAATGATTTCTGCAGCCCTGAAATATATATTTTTTTCTTTTATGGAACCACTGAATGAAATGAATTTCCAAAGGAAGCAAGCAATGCAGCAGACTCTTGCCCCTGCAACCACCACCAAGAACCGTCTCTGGTATTTTAACTGGAATAGATTCCTCATATTCCAGTGGAGATAATTAAAAGAGCAGAAGCTTTGTTTTGCAGAAACAGCAGAAACACCTGCATAAATCAGAGCAGAAACACCTTCACCTCGGTCTACAGGGCCAAGTACTGGTCTGTGTGAAATCAACATAGAGCTTGTCACTGATTTCATGGGGTCAAGATTTCACCTACCAGATCTCGTGCACATTTCATGTGAACGTAAAAGGTGCATTTGTTTTTTCTGAAGTATGTGTGCATATATGCCTGCACACCAAACACAAGCACATATACAAAAGCAAGATTTTCTGTGATGAACACACACCTTAAAAGTGAAAAACAAAGCATCACAACAAAGGGTACAAAACACAAAGTGACCAGGATGAAGAATCACACAGCCCCAGTCCTCTCTGAGCAGAGACAGCTTATTTATGCAAGTCAAACTGAAATGACAGACAGGTTGGGATTTACCATGAATGCATTTTTAACAGCAAACAAAATGAACATATACTTTTCATTTACATAATTGAGCAGTTTGAGTGATCTCTACTTCTTAAAATTTTAGATTGTCTTTGATAAAATTGCATTTGAAACATGACTCTTTAAGTTTCATAATAATAATAATAATAAAAAAGAAACATTCAAGACTAGTAGCAGAAATCTTGTGCAAGATGTAATGACTTTTCAGTGGAAGCTGAGTCTACTGTCCACCACTTGTACTCATGAAAATGCGTGTACCATAGTAGTTATTCCAGCAAAGCTCTTCTGAAGTCTCTTCTCAAGTCCTTGACTGGAGAAGCTGGATCATTGCTAAGAATTTATCTATGAACATCACCATCATTCTCATTAATGACACCTCTCTATCCCGTACGCCCAAAATGTTTACAAGACAACATCGGTATTAATGGTTATATTTCTACAGAAGACTCATGTATTCTAAATTTGTCTATTCACTGGTAATCTTTTCTGATTCTTGTTTCTCACCACCCATCTCTGCCTTTAGAGAAGTTCTTTGTAATTTTCCCCTTTCTCTTTTACATGTGTACATGCCCTCTCTAGACCTCCTTCTCTAGGTCTAGTGAAGAATCATCTTCCCTTAGCACTGAACTGTAATCTTAAAATATTTTCCAAACCACTGCCAATTTACTCTATAATTCATTCCAGCATTACTCCTGCAAATTTATTGATGGCTGATTGTGATAATTAAACTACTCTTTAACCTCTGTTTCTGGTAGAGTCCTCACCTTCACCTCCTTCTTCATAAACTTATTTTTTCTCCCCAAAATTAAGAAACTCTGAGATCAGCAGGTCTGGTGCCAAATTCTCAGTGTTATTGATCCTGGTCATATGGTTTGCCATCCACTCATTTATGAACCTTTCAGGCCTTACCCTACCTATTCATTTTGTTTTAAATCCTTTCCAGAGTGGCTTACATCATTCTTACATGCAACACTACAGAAATTTTTCTGTAATTTGTACATTCCTTCCAGACACCTTTTCTTTGCTCTAAGTCAATCTCACACTATCGCTAGATCACTGTCCAGTTTCTCACCCTGCATCCTAACCCATTTTAAGTTCTGCTAGCATATCATCCATACCAGAAAGGTTCATTTTTGATGCTTTCAGTGGGAGATGCTACCTCAGATTTTCATGGAGATGATTTTCTTTCACCTGTACAATCAATATTATTTAACAATGCTTTATGCTCTTCAAAGTATTTTCTCTTACATTGATCACATCCTCTTCTTCCCTCAGGATTTCTCTAGTTGCAGATTTAATAACCTTACTTGGCAGCGCAAAATCTCCTATCAAATATTCTTTAGACACCTCTCCTGAGCTACTACTCTCTTTGTTGCCATCTTCTTATTCTGGCCTGCTCTTTTGATTTCATGTTTTTTGTTTTGTTTTTTTTTTTTTAATTTGGACTTCACTTCTGTCTCTAGTAATCACACCCACTTTGAGAACCATACTCTTTCTTGATCCAACTCCAGTTCCTCACTGCTATGTTCTCAGCTATGCCCATGAGGGTTACCTTAGTACCTTCCCACTTAACACTAAGCTCTCGCTCCTCCTTTAGCATCAATTGTGTCCAGAAATGATTATTGACATCAGCTGTATCTGTTCTGATAGTAATTCAGTAAAATTTCAGTGAAGCCAAGACAACTTAATTTTTAATTCAAAATGAAGATATGTACAATCAGCTATCAAACATCAAACACTTATTTTTATTTTTATTTTTTTTAACCGGACAAATTTTGCAATGGGAGATGAATACTGTCAATCTCTTTGACATCAACACAGGGTCATCCAATGTCATGACCAGTAGTTTGATAATATCTGGACAGGCCCATTATGAAGAAGCAATAGTGTTTTAGGATTGACAAGCTACAGCTATATCATATTTTATTGCTATAATAAACCTGTAACAATTAAACTGATTAAGCTATGACTATGATATGCCTGAGCTTCTGGCAAGTAAACGTATGTTAGCTGTTTTATGATATCTGACTCAGCTACTTCTGATGAACTGACCAGAGAGAATACCCACATTGCTAGGAGAGCATTTTCAGCAGACTGAGAAGAGAAAGTAGACACGTACTGACCTTTCCTTCCCCATTCCCAGTGTCACTAACCTAGTTTGAAGCGATGTGACATCACTGAAGAAAAGCCAAATCCTGAACAAGAATTTTCCCTTGTTTCTTGTATTGCACTAAGCCTCAGTTTAGCAGACACATATGCCTAAATGTATCTGTTTTTGTGTGAGGAACAAAGAAAGCACTGGCAATATGAAAAGCCGTTCCAATGTGTTATTTACAGAACTGTGACTATGACCAGTAAGGTCCTGGGTCCTTTATGAAGAATAAAGAGTAAAATTGTCAAAAAACAAACAAACAACAAAAAAAAAAAAAAACAGTGAGAGGAGCTAAATGGTAAAGTATCAAAATAATTTAATTAAAAAATATATATTTTTTAATTATTGACCCTTAATTATATCAATTCGTAGGAAGTCAGGACATTTTCTCTAAGTAAATACATATTAAAAGACAATTAAAGAAACGTTATCAAAGACTAGGGGATAGGAAAGGAATGGGAGGATAATGAGTAAAATAAAGGATAATGACTAATCGCTAGTAGGTCAAGGGAGGTGATTGTCCCGCTCTACTCTGCGCTGGTGCGGCCTCACCTCGAGTACTGTGTGCAGTTCTGGGCACCACAGTATAAAAAGGACATGAAACTGTTAGAGAGTGTCCAGAGGAGGGCTACGAAGATGGTGAAAGGCCTGGAGGGGAAGACGTACGAGGAACGGCTGAGGGCACTGGGCCTGTTCAGCCTGGAGAAGAGGAGGCTGAGGGGAGACCTCATCGCAGTCTACAACTTCCTCGTAAGGGGGTGTCGAGAGGCAGGAGACCTTTTCTCCATTAACACCAGCGACAGGACCCGCGGGAATGGGGTTAAGCTGAGGCAGGGGAAATTTAGGCTTGGTATCAGGAGGGGGTTCTTCACAGAGAGAGTGGTTGCACACTGGAACAGACTCCCCAGGGAAGTGGTCACTGCACCGAGCCTGCCTGAATTTAAGAAGAGATTGGACTGTGCACTTAGTCACGTGGTCTGAACTTTTGGGTAGACCTGTGCGGTGTCAAGAGTTGGACTTGATGATCCTTAAGGGTCCCTTCCAACTCAGGATATTCTATGATTCTATGACCATACTTATAGAGGCTGTCTGTAAACTTCTGCTTTATTTCTGTCTAGACTGATAAAGAAACAAGATTCTGCACTCAGGATTGCATGCTTTGAAAGCAGTAAGGTAATTCGGATAGAAATTTCATATTTCAATGATGGACTGAACATGGAAAATAGCACTATGGCAATAAAAGAAAGAAGGATAAATCAGTTAAAGACATGAGACAACCATTTGGAAGAGGATACATCCACAAACTAAGTTTCTATAAACTATTGCAATAAAATCAATGAATTTCTATTTACATGGGTTAAAAGGACAAATTTAATGGACTGAATTATGCTCATTAATGTTTCATTACTTTCATTTTACAGCTTTGTGAAGGTTTTAACAGAAGATGTAATATGTAGCATGAGTTTAATATATTTGTTGTTTAGCAACTATGCAAAACACTAGTTTCATTTCACAAAGTGGTAAAAGACTATAACAGAACTGTCCTACAGTCCAAGTACATATGTACATTGTGAAATTCTGAGTTTTTAGTAAGCAGAAAAAAAATCAGAATTTTTATATTTCTCCTCAAGCAAAAAAGATTTTTCCTATGTAATTAGAAAAGTCGCCGTCACCTTGACAACTAGAAAGCATTTAATATATTAGTGAATATTGACATTAAAAAAAAATAAAATCCTTTCCATCAGTTAGTGAGGGTTGAAGGAAGTTTTAGATGCACCACCTATTTCATCTTAGAAGTGATGGGAAGTTGCATAAGAGTCAGATATAGAAATTTAGGTGCAAGAAAATTCCACAAACAAGTTGGCAGGATTGACATATCCTTAAAAGGAATGATAGATCTATCTTATTTTTAAGTCACATACCTTTTTTTTTTTTTTTTTTTGGTGAGCATTCTACTGAGATTGCAAAGACAAAATTTCTTCTAAAAAGAACATCACAGAGTTTGTAATCCTTTTCTAACTTTTATTGAACATAAGCACTTTCATCTGATAAGCAGGACTCACCAGTATCAAAAAATAAACCTCACTGTAATGCAAACCACCAAGAGTTCTCTTTCCTAGCCCATTGACAGGCAAATTGACAGGTGTTTATTACACTGAGTAACCCATCATGAGCAAACTGGACTTTAGGGCAGATTTTCAATTTTCCCTATTCCTTCTGCTCGTGTGTGTGTGTGTGCATTTTCATATAGCCATCTAGCAAATAATTTTATTTACCCAACTATTTTCTCTTGAATTTAAAGTATCAGGGATCATATTGTGGAACTTAGAACACTGAAATTCCTATAAAGATTTGATTTAGATGAAGTTTTATTTTTTGGAACTGAAACCTTTCTTTACATAGATGCATTAAGATACTGCAAAATTCTAACTAAAGCGCAAGTATACATGATATATACACCCCATTTATAGGACATACAGACCATTCATCAGCTACAGTAACAAAACTAATTAAATGTTCTAGTTTGTATTTATGCAAAGAAACAGGTTTTTTGTGGTGCTTTCTCTTCCACACACCCTCCCTTCCCCAAGGAAGAGGAAGAATAATACTGTTTGTGTCATCCAGATTAGAAAGTTGTAAAATCAGTACCTTGGGTAATTTGAATAAACAGTACCTAAATAATTACTATTCAGAAGCAAGGGAAAGTAGCTGTTGGATTGGATTACCAAGAAGTTACCTTCAAAAAAATTACAAACAATTAAATTATCAAGGGAAAAGATACAAATTATTGCATGAGGATTTAGAGACATAACCGTGTAATGCACTGTAAATTAAAGTAATTTATAAAATACAACTGGAAACCATATATAAGAACAACTACTTAGTCAGCAAAGGTGAGTGAAATTATTTGTTACTGCTAGAACAATTCCATAGGATAGTTCAATGCATCCTTATCAGGCGTTTGCTGTTGCTAAAATATCCAAAAATACAAATATGCCCTGAAATCAGCCACTAAGTTCATTGTCACTGAATGCTCACAACTGCTCCATCTGCAAGGGTAAGAGAGGGCACAGCCAAGAATCCCACTGTGCAGATATACAAAGTTCTCTCCGCACTCCCTCTCTGTTCTTTGTTACTATTAAAAAGGTCAATTACACTTGTTAATGATGAAAGGAAAGTGCTTTAAATAGAGCAATGTTCTGACAGAGATTTGAAGCAGAAAAATAAGAGTTATTCTTCCAACAGAGGAGGAAGGATATCCTTCCTTCTTATATTTCCTTCTAAGAAGCAAAATGTAACTGACTCTCCTTTCACATGAAGGATATTGTATTAGGAGGTCTGATACGTATCTGGAAAATCTCCATACAGTCTGCAGATGCAGAAAAGTTAATCTGAAATGGGGTATAGTTAAATTTGTGAGTTTTTCATATTCAATATACATGGTTTCTGTTTTTCCTGAGAGCTTTATATAATAATAAGATACTGTTTTCCTTCCTCTGGTATAATTTACATTTAGCTAGTAAGACATCTCTAGGCTGGTCAAAAGAGAGGACTACAAAAAGCAGGTTCTTCTGAGTCAAAGGGATAATCTACAGGGAGATCAGCATTCTCCTTCAGGTTTGCTTTGCCCACTTCACTTTCAGCTTGGAGGTGATCGTTCCCCTTCACTTCCCTAGTGGAGCTGAGCAACTGGGTCAGGCCCTGCTTCAAGAGAGCAAGCAGAGCCAGAAGCTTACCATGAAAACCAGGCAGGCAGCAGCAGGGCTGTCACAGACAAAAAGGCAGTTACACCATACCTGAGCAAGGCAAGCAGAGATCTAGTAAAGGAACCTAGGCTTAGCCAAGGATCCAGATCCCCAGAGAGAGAGCAGTTCAAGGCAGAGAAGCAAGTCTCTGAGACAGGATCAGGATCAAGCCAGGACACAGCATGGCAACAACACTGTTCATAGAGGGGCTAAATCCTCAGCTTAAGCACAGCTCCAGGGTGAGGAGGCAGGAGCCCTTAACAAGCACAGCTTGGGCAGCTCTCCTTGCAGCCGTGCACCTGCACCAGCACCTGAAGTAGTCTCCCAGCCCAGGCAGCTGAGCCCTCAGGTGGAGTGGATGTGCTTCAGGCCCTGACACCCAACCTTCACACAGCTGTGCTGAGCAAGGGATCACAAGATCACTACACAAACCTTCTCTGGCTTTTGGGGAGTACCAACAGACCAGTAGCTGAACAGTTTAAGAAATTGAAAGAGCCTCAGCCTTGCTATACAAAAGGATAATTTCACAGTAAATCTCCAGATTAAAATGCCTGGAGCTTCAAAACAATCCAGGCTTTGTCTCAGTTTTGTGGCATAATTGTTAAATGCAAGCATGTATGATACTACATATTTTTGTCATATTGCCCTAAAATGTTATGCATTTATTTTCATTAACAGTCCCACTGCATATTGCTTTATCACTTAAGTAAACGTGGTATACAGCATCACATAATAGTATGCATAATGGAAAGTATAGCTAAAATCCCCAAATCCCGATATTACAATGGAGAAAAGTTAATAGGAGTCATTCCACATAAGCTCTGGATTTGTCTTGCAATGAGACTCATTCTCAGATTCTCTCATCATTTAACTCTCTTCATGTTCTAAGAAGATTCTGAAGAGCTGGATATCTATTGAGAATATAAATAGTATGATATGGTGGTTGTTCCCCCCCCCCTTTTTTTTTTCTGAATACCTTACACAATATACTCAACAAATTTTGAAGCTTTCAACACTTGCTTATCTTTTAATGGCATTTCTCAGCATTGCAAGGGTAACAGAAGTATACTAAATAGTGAGTGACACAGTGGTTACCATGGTTAAGATCTGTCATCTTTTTATATCGAATGGTAAATACTTAAATATTTGTATATAATCCAACAAGTGGACAGAGCAGGAACAAATCAGTCTGTAGATCCCTTTCTCCTCTGTTTAGCTTGCTCCTGTAACCGATGTTCCTTTTTACAAGGATTGTTATTTCCCTCCCCACTTTTGAAGAGGAGGATTAGTCCTCTAAAAAGAAACATGATAACGTGAAGATTATAGGCTACCTGTAAACCCAGACTTCAGCCAGAGGTGAGAGGTTCTTGGCATTTCTCACATATCTTGGCTCATTACTAGATGAATGCTTCCTTTATGCCAGACACTCATTACAATTTACAGTTTTTTATTTGACCTCCACAGATAACAGGCCAAAGTAGTAGACAGAAGTCTTTTGAATTAAATCTAATCTGTTCTGCTTATGGGTGCCACTTCATTAAAATACACATCTTCAGAAGAAGATATAATATGTGAATTTTATGATCTACTAAGATATTTTGTCAAGCAAAGTGAAGTATTTAGTTATTTGAATATACAATAGATATAAAGCAGAAATTCCTTATTAACTGTAAAATATTATTAGAGCATTTCTTGTACTGCTTTTTAGCTGCTCTGACATACAGATGATAAACTGGAAACAATATTTACCTCCGCACAGGTCATAAATGCTCAGGAACTCTTATATGGATGCATATATATGAACTTAGCTCCCTAATTTCAGACACATGAAAGTGGCTTAGAGTCTCTCAAAGCAGGATATTTAATTTAAATGCTTTAAAATAATTTCATAAGCAAATTAAGTGTAAAAAGCAGGAGTCATATTTTCAGAAGAGTTTATCCACAAAGCTATTTTTTTATTTAAAACATTTACAATCCTGTAGGATACATAGACTGGCATTTGAGAATGTTTTGTGAAGAAGATAAATTAACAATAGGATATGTCACTCAGCCTAAGCAGAGGGCCTTCAAATTGCTACGGTTAGACTTATGCAGTCGCCAGATCACTGGATATCTTCATGTTCCTACCATAAAGAACAAATTATTTTTGCTAAATACAATGTTTCTTTTACATTAGGCAAAATTGATGTTCCACATTTTTCATTGAATATCTGTCTTCCCTGTAGATCTGTAAGTTTTTTTTGGAATGCCCTGCCTCTGCAGCCTAGATTGATTTGTGGAAAGGAATGGCTTGTCAATAAAAGGAGGGGAAGATACTTTTTAAACCTGTCATTGGGCATTTCTATGCATTCTGTGGTATTTGAATTGTGTGTCCTTTCTGACAAAAAGGCTATTGCCTGCTGTGAAATAGATCAATGGGTGATATTGTGCAGTGATTGCTATTTGTTTAAGAGAAATCTCCCCAACTGACCCACTTCCTGTAATGCATAAAAAATAAATGACAGAAGTAATATTTTTGTTCTTGTTTCACTTTCATTCATCTTATTTGATCAGCACTGAACAAAACTGACATCTCATCAAACCCTAAAGTGTATTTCTGCACTGGGTTCATCAGAGGGTGGCATTTAAAACACAGACATTGCAGGAACAAATGTATTTGCCAGCTCTGTCCATCGATGTAAACCTGACCTTTATCCTGTAGATTTATTGACACTGTGCTGCTTTATATCATATTTCATTACTATGTGGAAAGCCTAGAAAGTCCTTCCTGTAAAACCACTCTCGATTCTCATTTGCAAATTTTTGCGCCTACACTAAATTCATCTCAGTACCAAGAAAATAAAGTGTCTTAATTTTATGTAAAACAAGATGATTTAATCACAGGCTTAATAATAGCCCCACGTTTGTCAGTTGTACCAGTCCATAAGGGTATCATGGAAGGAGAACAGCATCACTGAGCAGCATTTTTCTACAGTCTCTTTCACCTCTCTCCAGACCCAATATATTGATAATACTTGTTCTAGGAAAGAAGAACCTAATTCTAAAGGTCTTTTAATTGGGTTTTACATGTTCAAAACACTCAAACTTCGTGTACAAAACTTGATCTAGGCTCAAATCCTACATTGCTTAAAGAATAATGGGATTTCCTTCCTGTTATGCAGTATGCTTCTACGTTATTCCTACAGTCACCTAGGAGATACGTAAGTCTTCTATACACAGGATACTCTAAAACTTCTTCTGATTGATAAATAACCATTTTAACTATAGATAACAGCTCTGTGACTAAATATTTTGTTCGGTGTGAGGAAGTTTTAATGAGAACAAATAAAAATTAACAAAGCTAAATCTGATCATGCTGAAACAACACATTTTCCTAACTAATTGGCTAAATAATGGTTTGCATTTCTGCAGTATGTTCTTTTCCTAAATCCCCTGGAAGCTTTCCAGCAAGCCAGAACATTGAAGCACCATGCTGGTGAGCCCTATGTGAATCACATCTGTGTCGTTGTTTTCAGCCTTCTAGGCTTGAACATATTGAAACAGTCAATGCTTGGCAGTAAAGCAAATAGGTTATTTTCCTTAAAGAAAGAAAAATCTATTACTCTTGTGCTGGATTCAAATCCTAATATTTACCCTTGTCTAAATAATGTGTAATGGAGCACTAACATAAACCCTCCCCAGATTTCCCTCAAAACCCTTGTTTCCTTTCTTAAAATAGAAGTGGAAAGCAAATAAAAATCATCCTTTCATTCCTGCATTAACTGAGGATGAAAGATTAGAGCTAAGTCCTTGAAGTCAAGGGAAAGACATAGGGCAGGTGGCAGGAAAGAGGGGGAGGGGGATTCTCCATTTGTCTGCTGAGTGTCTGAATCTACACAAGCATCTGTATCTGCCTGGCTGGTGGCTGCCTGGGATCCTACTACAGTCAATGAATGGCAAGAAACAGACATTTCTAGAGGATAACTTATCTGACACATATTAAACCTCTTCCTTTGAGATTTGCTAAACCAATGCATCCCAAATGTAAAGATTTCATGAGCTTCAGGTGAAGCCCAAGTTCATGTACATTAATTGTAGCGTAGCTTTAACTTTGCATTATTTCCAGTTAAATAAATTTTGGAGATTTAAAACAGAGCTTTTCCAAGTGGAAATTGTAAGTAATATTAAAAGCAGAAAGGTGCAGATTTGTGACACATAAAAAAGTAAATTCCCCATTCATTGAGTTCCTCTGAAGACATGGGGATGAATTTCAGCATATATAACTAAGAGGTCCTGATATTATTCCCCTTCATTAACGTTGACTGTGCTTGTTAATTTTGCAAGTATTATTGGAAGCAGAAGTTATCTTCAGAACTAAGATCAATTAGTAACATTTAACTGATTTTATGGAAAGAAAATATAAATGATAGTTCCAGTAGATAATGCAATGCCCCTTCTAGCTGGAACAAAATAGAAGTGTCTCCAGTTTTATGAAAATGTATTTAGTGGTTAGAGATGGTTAGCTTAAACTACTCTTAGATTTTCTAGTTGCTTTTCTTGAGAATTTTTGTACCCTAAAAAGTGGATTTTATTTTGCTGTAAATGCTGCTATGCTGTTTTGGAAATTCAGAATAGTTTTGTTTTGTTTTTTAAACGTCATAGTAGATATGACAAGTAAAACTCCTTTGTAACATTTTCATTCCTTTCACAACTGCTGTGGGTCTGTCTTCAGTATCATTTTCCTCACTTTCAAGAATGTAAGGATAAAAAATACCACTCATTCCAAAATACTCTGGCTACTAGTTTATGCACTGTACATCAGATATGTTTCTTCCTAAAATGCTGATCCAGATAAATTACTTTTATTATATTATTCTTATTATCCTAACAGTAATGAATGAAGTTTTTAAAACTAAGACTCCCATAATACTTCATTAAAATTGAAGTATAGTACCTTACAGTAGGCAGTGACTCCTGTATGATGTTCTCTGGACTGTCTCATCTATAGACTGTCTCATCTATAAAGCAGCAACTCAACTGATGAACAAAAGTCAGCGCAGAGGAGATAAATTAGATGACCTGACTACTTCTCTTCAGACTTCTTTGAATCTTCCTTTTGGCCTTTTATAGACAAGAAAAGGAAGTGCTAGAAGTGCAGGCTATAAAACGTGGTTACAGCCAAAAAGATACAGAGGAGGAGATGGGAGGAAGGAAGCTGACCATATTAGCTGATCAGTGAAAGAGGGAAAACAAATACATCATTTCATAGCTCAGATACCCACCCCATCAGAAAACTAAATAAATTATTATACAGCAGTCATATGCATATAAATGAAATATGATTTGCAAAAATAGTTCTATATCATCTATATTCTCTATTTGCAAAAAATAAGTCTTTGAACCCTTCTGTTTAATTTGCTGACAATCATTAAAGTTTTACTGATGGTCACACAATTTATGAGTAATTTTGAAACCACTGTTTATGTTTTTTTTATTTATATTCTTATAGATGCTCTGCCAATCAGACATGTATATGGCCACATTCTCTTCACATAGAGTTTATTAAATAGCAACATTAATTCAAATGATAATGAGACTGCCAGTTAGGACTAGCTGAGGTACCCCTGAAATTGATGCTTTCCTTGTGTTATACTGCCCTGAGATTACTATCCTTGTGTCTACTGAAGAAAATCCAGTAAGCCTATAGAAGCGATTCACTTTAGTTTGTCTAAGGATGTAGAAAAGTATGAGCTACTTTTAGTGAACATAATGTTCAAATTCTTTTCCTGTACAAATCATTCTTAGTTAAATATGCAGCTTCTTAGAATACGCTACTGGGTAGAAATGTACAATTGTTTTCTGGTAAATGTTCCATTTTTAGCGTTAGAGTACCCAGTATTTCAGGCTAACACTTTAAAAATGGTCTTAAATGTATCTTAAAGAAAAAGACACTGTAACTCATGTTTTGTCTCCTGTATGGCTTTTTGTAACTACAGGGAGGGTTTTTTTTTTTTTTTTTTTTTTTTTTTTAACTACTTTGCTGCACTGTCCAAAAGCATACCTGGCAAACAGCAAACAGTGATTGAATCCCCAGCTGCTTTTGAGTAATAAAATAAATAAATAAATAAATAAATAAATGTGGACTGTGGTTAGACTCAGGTGAAGACCAACTAAAATTGTGTTTATTTTTAGAAACTTTGTTGTCTTCATGGTACTTCAACTCCAGTTAGTGGCTGTGAAAATCATTTAAAAAAATCACCAGTAATTTTGTCAAGACAAAGACCAGTCAAAATTGAAAGAATATGTATTTTTCAGATCACCTTGGACAGAGACTTATTTTTACTGCCAGGATGACAATGTTTTTTGCATCAGCTACACGTTGATGAAGATAAAACTGGATTTGACAACGGTAACATTAACTTTAATCAGTCAGCTTTATCCCACATATTTAAGACTGTAGTATCTGGTTGTGTGCCATATTGCTTTACTGGACATAACAAATTAAAGCTATACTCTGTGAACTGCCTAGCAATGATTCCTTGCTTTGGGATCAAGAGTCAAACATTTGCAGATGCCATTTTATGTCTTGGCTCAGTTAACTGGGAAGCGTTGTGAGAAGCAGTTTTTATGCAGTCCTGATAAATTGTCTGACTAAGCGCACTTTTTGTACTGCCTGCAGATGTTTACCTGACTCATAGATTCATGAAATTTGACAGGGATGACTCTGAGATTGCTGTCTATACACTTGATGTATGCAAATACAATTAATTTATTAAATATAAGCCATGCCAGGACAGTAAATACTAGATCGTTTTATGTTTCCAGATGCAATTCCAGTAATATCTATGTGACTCCTTCAGATTACATTTTTTTTCCTAAATATTCTGTGCCTAAATATATGTGTATATATATACATATTTAAATATATGTATCTAAATATTCTGTGTTTCTCTAAAAAGGTAAAGCTTTAGTGGTTTTCTTAACTCTTGCGACTGCAAGAGTTATGATTATATAATCAAAATAATAATATAGAAGTAACAGTAATAAAAAAAAAAGAGATGAAATGGGTCTCACTGAAGTAATGGCAAAGCTTCTGTTTACTGCTATAGGTTAAAATTTTCCTATCCCTGATTTATTTCAGGAGTGAAGAACTCACACCAAAACACTGACCAAACAACTATTTAATCTCTGATAGGAACAGAAATCTTTTATGAAACTTGAAACAGAACTAAATAAAAAAAACAAAACAAAACAAAACAAAAAAACTAAGTACTACCGGTAGTTTTTTTAGGGTAACAGACATTTACAGGAGTATCTTCAAGTTCGCAGTTTGCATCTGTTAAAATGTATAGACCTGTTTTATTTTGCATCCTCTCAGTCTTCCATTTCTTCCTGTCTCTCCCTGCTTTATTATTCACCGACATTTCACCATGACCACTTGCTTCTGTCAATACCCTGCCTCTTCCGGGGCCAGCTGTAATTAAAATATCCTCCTGAGAGCAGATTCCTGTTTTTCTCAGGTGCAAAACTCTGATATGCCTACCAGCAGTATTTGGTAACTATCTGATGGGCCTTATTATCTGAGCTTCCCCTTTAACAGCCCATTGCAGTATTTTTCTGTGTTTTCTTTCTGTAGGTGTGTATACTTCAGGAGATAACCGTATAAGAATGCTTCAGCCTCTTCTGATTTTTTTTGCCATAGGATTATCATTAGCTGTATTACAGTAACAGCACTGCAACTTCTCTCAGTTTCCTCCAGTCCCCATGTGAGGTTTAGGGAGCTGAAAGATGCCACCTGCTAGAAACACAGCTTGTAGGAACTAAGATGTAGAAAGGGCTTTCTGAGGCCCTGAAACCTTTTGTTACCTGCCATTGGCATAAATCAATTTTAGCTAGTTAGGGCAACAAAGTATGTTTATAAGTCAGTACTAGCCTGAACCAGAGCTGAACTCATGATAACTAATGAATACAGTTCCAATTTTTAATGGTGGGTATCATGTTCAGGATTAATAACTACATGGATAGAGAACACATACAACAGAAAACATCACTAATCATGATCGAATATATGTTCAGAAACAAAAACTAATCGGCTGATTGGCAGACAGGATGTTACTTGTTTAGCTTTATTAAAATAACTTTGATTGTTTTATTTATTGCTAGTCTGTACTTTGACAGTACAATGATATTCCTTTTCATAACAATAAAATGCAACAGAACATTTTGGGAGTAAAATAGCAGTATTTAGAATAAGAATGTAAGAAGCTATGGGAAAAAGCAAGATGCGTCTTCAGCGGAGCTTATACATGATGATCAGGTTTTTGTGCTAGTTAAAACATTAGCAAATAGTGTTTCAGAAAGGTATACAAATTCCATTATCTAAATGTTTAGTTTGTGAGATCTTGGAGAAATATTTGCTGATAGCTCTGATGCATTTTCTTTATGAATCAAGATTCATAGGAAAGCAGCATTTTTTTGCTGTCTTGTTCACTATCTGAATAATTCCTCAGTTGTAGGTGTTCATCATGGAGCATACATACACATGCAGACAACAGCACCACAAAAGGTCAAAGATAAAAGCAACCTTTTTAACACAAGAATGTTAAGCAATCTAATATAGTTTTGTTCACTTACCTTGACACAACTGAGTTTTCTTTTGTGGAAAATCTGTTCCAAGACAGACAACAATATTGATAACTAGAAAGGTGAACAAGAAAAAAGAATCAGTGATGGTAGGGAACAATTATACCCTCAACAAAGGGTTGTATATGTACTGTAAACAACTGCAGCACATCTCAGAGAAAACCATCGCAGTATGCTACTAGGAAATGAGGTGAATCTGGTCCCCCAGTCGACACTGGATCAAGCACAAAATAAGTAAGCAGTTAAGAGAGTGTTTAACCTTCAGAGCAGGGCAAATTTTACATTTTGGATGACTCAAAGTCCCCAGTCTGATCCAACTGTTGTAACACAGGTCAACTGAAAGGATCAAATCAATTAAAAAAAAAAAAAAAAAAAAAACTTGAACTAAAACAATTTAGCTCAAGAATTAAAGAAAAAATAATGCATATTTAATTCCTCTTATGTTTTGCAAATACATTATAAAATGGTTTATTAAGATATATTCATCCACTAAAAAAATGCTGTACCCCAGCGTCTTGTACATTAAAATAGGGATTTTTAAGCATTTCTTTCTTTCTCTGTGTCTAAGCTCAGGGATCAATGATAAGCATCTTTAAGTGTCTGAAGGACATAAATGCCAAGAATAGGAAAAAATATTTAATGTGGCCCATGGGGTAGGAATAATGGGATGAAACTGAGCAAAGGCTGAACTTGGTAAGGTAATGCTAATAATTTGATGCATCTGCCCATAGATGCCCAATCTTCTAAGGGAGTTCCTTGAAACCATGTCATCTAAGGTACTTTAAAATGGATAAAACGCTTGGAAATCCGCTGAAAAAAACTTTGACACAGGAACGCACAAGAAAACAATGCCAGCAAATCTTGCTTTTTTAATAACTATTTTGTTTTGCTATGAATTCTACTTCTATTTGCTGGGAAATGATCTTCTTATATCTTGTTTTTTGCATTGTTTGCCTGCCACTTCCATCTTCTTTGCTAACCACTACCACTTCAATTTCATTTTGACATTTTTCACTGCATTGGAACACACCAGAGTTAAATAGTTTTGGGAAGGAAGAGTTCAGATATATGTGTATCCAAACTCAAGCTCAGCCTGTTTGTTAATTAATTCAGTGCAACCGAGCAGGATGAATAGTTTATGCATAATATTTATTTATTTCACTAAGTATCCTATTCACCTTACTTCAGCTAATTGGTTTTGTCCTGCTCGACTGCATGGATTTAAACAGAAGCAGGCTGTCACAGGTAAAGGAATCCATGAACGTAACTTATGGCAAAAGCAAGATAAGTTTCTAAGAGGAAACAAGAAGAAAGCTCTGGATCTGGAAATACTTGCTTTTGGCACCAAAAATCTACTCTTCTCTTTATGTCTTCCTCCAGATGCTTATACATGCCATTACTAATGTTGTATTAAAACGTTCTTAAAAACCTGGAAAACAGCATTACCTCTAAAGAGCTAGTAATATCCTAACAAATAAAAAGCCTGGCAATGTTTTGCACAACTGACACTAACACTGTAATCAAAAGCAATACTATCAGTAAACTACATCATAGCTAGAGAGAGAGAAAATGAATATCGCTATTACATGTATGGATAGCAATGACAAAATCAAACATAATTGAAAGAAAAGAGTGAGTTTTTCAGAGGAAAACACACGGAAGCTTGGAGAACACATTCTCGTGGTCCTAACTTTCCTGTATTCCTTAGCCAACAAGAAAAGATTTTTCACATTTTAGCCAGGTCTGAGAACTCCACTTCGGGTTACATATCCTTATTTATATTTACATGAGTGACATACTTGGGTATACCCAGGCTGTGTTTTACCATTTTGTAAGTTCAATTTACAGTGACCTCTTCTAAAAATACATATAAAGTATGCAAATATGTGCAGATTTTGTCCAAAAGAATAAAACAAAAACCTCATTAAAAAAGAAAGATCTGCATGACGAGATTTTAAAATAGTATTTTACATGCAGGTGTGTTCGTATCATAAACTTAAATTAATGGCATTAAACTGCACAGCCACATGTGCAAAGTGCATATTTCTACATGGAAATGGCTGTGCACAAATTTAGAAGTATTCAGACACAGTTGTAATAGATCAGTGTCCTTTTTTAATTGTACAATGTGGAACATGGAACTATGTTATGTTTTATATGTATTTTGAAAGACACAGATGACCATGCTTAGTGAAATTAAATAGTAAAATGTGGCAAGCCTGAATTATTGTCCCTGTTTTCATGTCTGAATGGCCTGATTCTTACCTAAGCAAGGGCAAATTATATAGAAGAAAGCACAGGCTAGAACCGTTCTTTGCAATGGTTAATGACAAAAACGGTAGAATATATCAGAGAAGGTTTGTTTTTGTTTTTCAGTATAAAAAGCTGAAATATTATGGATTGAATATAAAAGGTAGAAAAAAATGTGTAGGAAGAACAAAAGCATTGAAAGATTCAATGGCTTATTTACTCAAGGGCATACGGTAGGTCAGCATCAAAGAAAACAACATGAAAGTACCACGTGCAAGCAGTTGTCTATCTATTTCTCTGCATCCCAAACCAGCTGTATGCATCTAAAAATTCTAATGCAAAGGCTATGAAGCTAAAACAAGATAATATGCCACATCTCTCTGGGATATGTTAGCTTTGGTTCATACCTTTCTGACACTTATGCTACTTCTGGTCTGGAAAGGCACTGAACAGAGGCCCACCACTGCTTTGAGATGGCAAACAGCCCTGTATCTAAGCATACAGATATTCATTAAAGACGGTATCTCAGGGAGGGAGAAGCCTGCTGTAGTTGGGATTAGCTGTGATCACCATAAGAAAGATAAAACCCACTCAAGTGCCGTGAAGAGTCAGGCATTTCCCCTGCAAGAGGCACCTGACTGGTCAGGAGCCGAGCGTGCCCTGCTTGGAGGGTTACCCACCCCTCTGAATGTGAGGCCACATTCTCACTGCCCAGCTCAGAAGAAAGTTGTGCTGACCCAGGACTCTGCTCAGCAAAAATTATTCATGATTGCTGTCCAGCAAAGTGGAATGTCCAATATACTAGCAAAGATGATGAGAAAGGTGAAGTTTACATATAAATAAAGAAATCACTAAACGGGGATTTTTAAGCTATTGAACTATTTCAGGGAAAGATGTTGATTTCCCATTAGAAGAGTGATTGCAGTCATAATTACAAGGCTACTGAAGGTGCCTCTGACCCCTCAGGAATAAACTAACCTGTATAAGCAACATTTTAGCAGTATTTTGGGGGTTGATGTACAGCATGTGTTTCTCCTTCTAAAGCACATAGTTTAATAAACTATAATAAAATAAACTAAAAGAAAAGCTAATGGAAAAGAACACATTGCATGTTACTAAATCAAAACAGGGGATTGTCTACTGCCATGATCTTTGATTAAGCATCAGCAAGGAAAAGCAGCTTTTTAGTGACCAGGGATAAAGATTAAAACACATGGAAGCAAGCAAAAGGAGTCAAAGTCCGACAAAAAACATATTGACCAATTTCAGTCAAACAGTTAAACACAAATGGTATAGGGAAGCAGCAGTATGAAACCCAAAATTTCTAAGAGCTGGATTACTTCACCAGTTTTTAGGCAAGCCAAATTCCTAGTCTTATGTAAATTTTACTAATCCTTTAATAGCGAAAAGTATCTGCTGGACTTGAAAGAAGCTAACAAAAATCAAAACTACTGATGTCTAGAAAAGGAGCTCTCTAATGTTAGACTCATTAAAAATAAATAAATAAAGTGAAAAAAATGATCACAATCCATTCTTTAAATTCCCTTGACAAACCTACAATTGAGTGAACACAATTCATTAAAACCTAATTACCAAAAAATCAATAGTGCAATTTAGCCCAAACCAAAACTCATTGTAATGCACTGAACATTTGAAAACTCAGGTCTTTATGAACAGGGCTTAAGTGACATTGTATATTATATTGTAGAGTGTCTCTGTACAGCAATTAGCATGGGCTGCCTGACGTAACTCAAAACGGATCTTACTATAAGTAGCTCTCGTAATAGTGCATCTGTAAACATCCACTCTAAGGGATACAATGAAAAAGGAAACAATTCTAGTAAACAGTAGTCTATAAATCCAATTTCAAAGAAAAATTAACTACCCATAATCCAAAATACATATGCTTCAGAATTCACTATTATTATTGCTGTCTGAGGATCTGAACAGCCACATTTTGCTTGTAGTTATATGGCTGTAAATCCACTGATCTCTCTGACAATGATAAAAAATAAAAATAAATAAAAATTAAAAAAGTATATTCTGGCCTATTAACACTATTTTTCAAGAAACTCAGACAATTGACTCAGAGCAATAATAATTAGCTTTTATAGGAATTACTTCAAAATTTAAACGTGGTAATATTTCAAAAATATTCCAATTGTCCTGAAACTACCACTATAGCAATGTTAACTAAACACAATGGAATAGTACGTGAGGATGATTTTCTATTACAAATGCCTCTAGAGAGCTCTGAAATCATACACTCTTGCCTCACTATCTACTATGTTTGGGTATAATTTTAATCCACACGATCCTCTCTCAGATTAAAAGAACTGAAGCATCATAATAACTTGTATACACTTGCTTACTCATCAATATTTTGCATAGACAGGTATATCCTCTGGACAGTCAACCTTATTTCAATTAATCATGACCGCTCCACTGATGTTTCCTACCTACAGACAACACAGCAACCGAGAACTGCCAGCTAATTTTCCCTGTTTTGCCTGTGTCTTTTGTATGTTTTACTAAAATCTTTTGGAATTGCAATGCCTTAGTCCCCAATTCATTCTGCAGTTTTCCCCTCAGAAAACATAAATATTCCAGTCATCAAATAATTCAATCCACTTCTGTAGTTGTGATTTGCTCCTGAATACAGAGAACAACAAAGATTTGTGGATCCCCTCAGCTTTTAAAGACTAAAAGGGAATCACTCTCCGGGATTATACTCTGGCATCATGTGGGTCTGCATACAACAAATCCACAGTAGACAGCATTGTCTCAGCCACAGCATTCTCCTCCACTCAATAATGCAATGACAATTTTTGTTTTACTAGTAGGAGACACAAACATGAAACAACTAATCAGAGGTTGGTCCTTCAAGCAGCAGGTGTCTGTTCTGCCAATGCACTTCAGCAGTGAATTGAAAATGAGAGTTGGTTTAGGAAGCAGCACAATGTTCACCATCTAATTCTGTAGGGGAAGACTAAATTCCCAAAGTATAAAGGATAAGAAATCTGTGTAATTAGAGAAAGGAAAAAGTTCATACAGAGGTGCCTTACAAGTGTATAAAACCCTGAGAAATGAAAACAAAATTGAAATTAGCTTACATGTAGAGGTGAAAAGAAGAATGGTCTGTGACACTAATGAAGGACTCAGGAGACATGGATTCAGTTTCAAAATGTAGCCTCATGACTCAGATGCCACGAAACAGAGAAGTTTATGCTAATGATGCTTTAAGGTTGTGCTGCTACATGGTGCAATATGCAGCACAGACTATGCAGGATACAAGGTCTGCCCCTTAAGCACTCCTCAGGCAATACCAGGCTTGTGTGGTGTTTCATCTGCATGTATGGACACCCTTGAGGTACATGGCTTATTAAACGCAGGCATAGTACTTTGCCACTGCAAACATGCCATTCCCAATTCTTATCTTAGCACAGACTCTGCTATTTGGAGTATCTCTGTACTCTGCTGGCTGTATACCTCAAATTTCTACAACTATTGAGGATGGTAATGGTAACACTTCTTTACGCTGCAAAGATGTTGCAAGTAATAAACACACTACAATATGACATGCTTGGGTAATACACATTGAGACCATGCAACAAGACAAAACGGTAATTGAAATAAAGGAGGTTAAAAAAAAAAAAAAAAAAAGGAGGTAAATCTTTAGAGTTTTCACAATTTCCTTTAGAGTAACATATCTCAGGGCCACATCAATAACTCTCACCTGCCTCACTCTGTCTTCTTGTGTTTTTCTTAAGGATCCTGAGATTTTCCTGACACAAAGTTATTCAGCTGACACACTGTACCATATTCTATAGGATCTGTATCAGTGGAAGTAAACAAGAAACAAGAAGGTGGCACCATACTGCAGAGGTTAGGTGGACCTATGTATATTTTGGCCCATGCATGCAGTCATACCTGTAGAGGCTGTACCAGTTGTCTGACATTTATGTACATTTCTATTAAATTTTACTAACCTAAGTGATGACACAAACAACTAAACAAAATCCCAAACAAAGTGCCAGACTGTCACCAATGCAACAAAATCTTTAAAAAAGCTTTTGCTAGTTTGTATCCTAAGTATGCTTCATTATCCAGTTAGAGCGGAGAGCTTAAATAACCTCTAATAAGGAGCAATGAGGATTTAAAAATGATGCATGGTGACAATGTGTTAAAAAGGTAACAAAACATTCCTGCTCTAGCCATAATTGCAATGAAAATAGCATATAAACTAATAAGCTAAAACATTTGGAAGAGAGGACTTACAAGGGCAGGCATAACAAAAACAGTATTAAAGGAGAACTCAGTAATGTCACTTAGACTTCGCAGAAGGTCAAATCCTTCAGTAATGCCAGATGAGTACTTACTAATGGTTTTCATAGCAATATACTGACTACAACAGTAGAAACACAGCATTATGCTTTGAGTTAGGAGATATTATTTCAGTGGGATGCCATGACTACTCAAAGAGGTGTTATAACAAGCCAAATTTGAGTTTGGTAGCAAGATTAGAAATGCTTCACAAATACCTAGACAAAAGTAAATTGATAAAAATATCTCCTCCTCACATAGTTCCATAGGTGATTAATTTTCATAGAATCATTTAGGTTGGAAAGACCTCTAAGGTCATCTGATCCAACCTTAATTTTGATGTATTTTGGTTTTTGTCTGTATTACACTAACATTGAGCTGAAGGACTGATGCTGTCCTTGGGCTGACTCTCAAGTTCACATATGCCAGCACAATTTCATTTGAACTATTCTCACAGGATTTTTGGTGTTCTCATCAGCTTTTTGCTACCTTGGGTGCCATCTGACCCGCATACAGAAAACAGATCTGAATTTATCTTTCTAGTCTGGACCAAAACATTGCATCTTCTAGATGAAAGCTGAAATTCAAGAGCATTTTAAGGAGTCAGATTACAGTTTCTCCTTTATTCTTGGAAATCCTGATTCAGTATGTATGAAAGCCCTACACATTTTCTCTAATAACACAAAAGAACAAACACATGAAAACATAAGAACATAAGCCATAAATAGGTCTAGAGGCAGCAGAAATACTGATGACAGCACGTATACAGCCTCTCCACCCTCACAGTCTCATGCAGAACAAAGGGTGGGCTACGCTGGGTAGCAGAATGAGAAAGCCACAGGCTTCTCAGCTCTTACTCAGGCACACAAGATTATGCCTTTTCTCTTGGTTATGTTTGTGTAATTCCCACTGAACTGACTTTCAGTCAGGTATGGGAGCAGGACACATTACTGGGGTACAAAGGGTCACCCAAGAAAACAGATGCATATTAAATTATTTTGGTGGACAATGAATACTGATGCGTCTTTGGAGAAAGTAAGTTGTATGATTAAGTTGCTAGCTGCAAGGACAATGGTTCCCTGGCTAAACCTCTCTAAAATCAACACCCAAGGAACAATTTCAGTTTGGGTGTTACAGTTGTTTGGCTGAGACTTTGGAAACAAAATTGTCTGCATGTTGCCCAACCACTTGAGAACCTCTGAAGGTATATTATGTGAAGTATATGAAGACTATAAATACCACTCAGTTTGCTTCACCAGATTCTCTTCCTGTCTACAGGATCCCATGTATACTGCAATTTGGCACAAACTGGACTCTAACAAGTAATTAAAAACATAATGTAAAGGACATTTTTTGTCTTGATCTATTATTTCAAACATGAAGTAAGTTTTTGTATTTATCTATGCCTACCATCTCTCAGCCCAGATACAAACCTCATATGACAACTTTAATTTGTAAGTAAAAAAAAAAAGTGTTCCTCCTTCACCTTGCCTTTGAAATTGTTGTAGAGAATTAGCAAACGATGTACAATGGAGTAAGTCTAAAACAATTGTTATGATACAAAGTTAGCTGGAAAATAGAGAAGTAAAGTAAGGTGCAGAAGCCATCTAATTAAGCTTCAAAACATTCCTAGGGAAGAGTGCTGTAATGCTCCAATACAAAGCTTTCCATTATTGTAAATGAAAATGGAAACGGATCTTGGATCTGTGGCTATTAATTATTCTCATTTCACAAGTGGGAAAGTAGAGGGAGGAACCAAAGCCAGACAGCCCATGCACCCACAGACCAAGGGCCTAAGAAGTATCAGCAACCTCCTGAGTCAAAACAAAATTCATACAAACTACATTTTGACTTCAATACTTATACTGCAAAATTAATCAGAGAAAACAATGGAATCAAAATCAAATAACTGAAACTAACCAGGCAGAATTTAATGAAAAGGCTAATTAGATTTTGTGAGCTATTCATATTCCCAAAATATATAAATATAGCTATAGACACTATATATTTATTATATATTTATATACAATTCAAATCTGGAGCATAAGTAGAGTTAAGACATCAGTGCTTGAAGAAAAAAATCAACAGTTCCTTTGAGTCTGTTCTTCAATAAAAAAGTAAATTCCTCAATCTATCAGGAAGGCTTTGCTAGATCTTAAAAAGAGTTTTGAAATTTCAAGGTTACATTTCAGAGGCTACAAAAGTCTGTTTTAACATGAACATAATCTATTATTTTTGAACAAAACATTAATAAAAAGCCTATTTAGAGACAATCTGATGTTCTTAAATGACTTATTACAGAATAAAAGTTAATAGTGCAAACAGGATTTCGGCCCAGAGCATATCCTTAAAGAATGATTCAAATGATAAGCCACAGAATATAGCAGAAAAAATCACTCATGTTGCCAAAGGGACCTTGGTAAGAATATGCTTCTCCTGAGCAATCTTTTAGAAGAAGACACTGGCCACAAGGGACTTCAGCAGAGAACATTTTTGGCTCAGAGAATGTATCCGGCCATGGCTGCACCACTAGACAGCCAATGCCAGTTCCTCTGCATTGCTTCGTTGCACTGATCAAGTTATTCAAAATATCCAGCAGCTGGCTGGATACCCAGAGGCTGTTGGGGGTTTATAAGTACCAGTATATAAGTGCACAACCTTCCATGGCACATCGTAAACGCAGACACTGAAAATGAAGAAATAGAAGTTGATAAGTTCAATGGATGCTACTGGAATCAGGCCTATATTACAATGTGTTGTTTGTTGTTTTGTTTTTTTTTTCTCCCAAATCTGAGGAATTTACAAGGTTAGGACCTATAATCTTCTTATACTTCCACTCATCCAGCTTTTCATTCTCCTCCCTACTGCCTTCTTTGTTTCTTTCATTCCGTCCTCCCCCCCTTTTTCTCACCCCCCCCCCCCCCCCCCCCCGGACTTGAGCCATTTACTTCAGACCCAAGAACTCTTAAGAATATAGAAACTTATACTCCACAGCATGGTAAAATCACAAAATTTTTCTGAGTTGGACATGCCTCTGCACAACACATGGGATGTTACTGATCACCAGTCCGGTCAGTTACTGTCCATGCACTGTGCTTACATGCATGCTGCACAGCTAAAGTGCTTTCTGGATTGCACTTCTTACACACAGCCAAGGCTGGGTGCAAAATAGGAGGTGCACAATAGTGCAGAGCTCCAAAAAAAAAAAAACAACACTAAGGTCCCCTCTCATAGAAGCTCACCAACCCTTCCACCTACATACAATTCAGGAGAGAATGATTCAGGAGAAGAATTAAAGGAGAGGCAATCACAAAATAATGTTTCATGAAAAAAAAGAAAAAAAGGATTCTAAAGGAGGATTAGGAAGCAAACAGAAAAGAACAGTTGGGAAACACAGAAAAGACAGTGTCTGTTTCAAAACTAATTAAGAATAATACACTTTCTAAAAAGACTTAAATTCTTAAATTTAGAGAAAGTTGTTTTTATACTGGTATTAAGTTTGTGTTAAATCTGTTTAATATCATACTACAGAGTTACTTGAAAACAATTCCTCCATATTTAAGCAGTGCTTGAAAAGTTTTGGCATATAACATAATTAGTTATGGTTAAATATATATATATATATATATATATATATATATACGCACACACTGAAAGGAACAAAAAAGTAGAACAAAATCAGAAGTCAATCATATGACACACAGGGGAACACAAAGATAAAATATAACACTGTCAGTTAATGCAGTAAGATGTAAACCACAGATATTATCAAACACTATAAGGTACAGCACAGGGAGTAAAATCTTGATTATTCTTATTCAGAGCTTCACAAAATATCTCTGCAGCAGTGGTGCTATATATTTCTATTGTTTAAAGATTCATTTTTTAGTTAAATTGTGAAGATACTTTCCAACTTGCAGTCAATTCAATTGAAACAAAACAAAATTTAATTAAACTTGATGGATTCTACTTTCCAAGCCAGGTATTGTATGCGTGCAATGGTAACTACATGATAATCAAACCTTCATCTGAGGGCAAAATGTATTTTCATAAAGGTCAGCTTCTGTCATGAACATATTTTAATTTGCTAGAATTTTGAGGATGACAAACATCTCAACTGAAAAAATAATAAGAACTACCGTTGACTGCATGTGTCCCTCATCAGAATGTATTTCCTATATTTAAGTTACATAGAGATTTTGTTGTTTTTTTTTTTTCCACTGACTTTGCTTGAAAATTTTCAGCTCAGCTTTAGCTACCTCTGACTGCTGGGACAATAGTTTCTCCTTAAACTTCTGAATTGGCCATGCTTTGATAAATTTATTTAAACTATTAATGTTGAGGTAAGATGGAATATGGGCTAGAGTTCAGCCAAGCACCCACAAAAAGGAATGTTTAGTTACCTAGTATAGTTTGGACCTCAAATTTTATCACTTCCCAAATCTTCAGTAGATTAAGGGCCATTGTCTTTCTAGTAATCTGGTTACCAATTATTCTTCTGTTGCTCTTGAAATATGTCAGAAATTATTAGTCTTCTGTTTACTGACAGATACTTTAATAATCTTTTTCATACATTTATTCATTGCAAGAAAAGTCAACATCAAACTGAAGAGCTCATAGATTCCTTAATACTTATAATTAGCTAAATTTGTTATTTAAAATGCAATTATTATTTAACAATAATAATGAATGCATTAACTATTCCTCAAAATTTAAAGTATGCAAGGAAAAAATCCTCAGAAAATATGATAAAGGGTCTTTAAATCAGCAACCAGCTCTCTATAAGATTATTTTACAACTAATCATTTTGCTGCCAGTAGCAAACAGACACCCCTGAAGTAAGTTTGTCTTGGTAAGGTTTCAAGATAACAGATTGCGACATAAACCTCCTCAGGTTCGTACATTTGCACTATTATGCCTTTTTAAATAAACACTTCTGTTAAAATGTTTATCCACTACACGCACAAAGAACAGTTTCATCACAAGCACAAACATTGCTTTCATATAGATGAAGTAGATGGCTATATATAGACTAGAATCTCAGAGCCAACAATTTCTTGATATGAGCAAGTCTCCAAAAACTTGCGAATAGCTGAAAAAGACACTGCCCTGTGTTTCCATGAGAAAACACCACTGAATACTAGATAGCTACTAGTGAAGTTTTCACACTTCTGAAAGAAAGTAAAACAGTATGTTTATAATAACATAGCTTAAGACTTTACCCACGACTCATTACTTGTAGTTCATCCATTGAAACATTATTTCTAGATTTCAGGGAGAGAATATCATATGCACTTGCAATATTATTTTCACACCTGCGATGACAGAAACTTGTTGTTTTCACACTCTGAAGAAGCCACCAACTGGCAAGACCCTAGAGCCAGCACTTTACTAGTCACAACTGATTCCTACTGGCAACAATCCCTAGGAAAATGAACACTGAAACAGATGTCTCTGAATGAACTGAGACACAGGTTCTGACATTCAAATTCTCACAGATGCCTTTAAAAACTGCGACCTCAGCTACAGGTTGTTCAAGAACTATCCAGTTCAGCTAGCTTTGTTTGTGTGCTGCTGGAACTGAAATGCATGTCCATACAGCATTTTTTGTACATTTTATCTCTGTTCCTAAGCATTTTGTGTAATCTAAGATAGTAAGTCCATCTATAACATCACATTTGCAAGTCTTATTCTAATATTTCTTTTCTATATCATAGCAAACATTTGGTTCTCCAAGTGTTTAAAGGCAGAGGAGTTAGGAGTACCCTGAAAATGTGTTTCTTATCTGAGGAAAAAAAAATATATATCATTGATTTTATGTATGGCTCAGGGCTTGTGAAGTTGAGAGCTTAAATTTACAGTACAGTCAATGAAGATAGAGGGGATTTCAGATAATAATTCAGAGCAGCTAAATTTGATCTCTAGAATTGGATGAATGCTTCTAATCCTATTTCTAGAATCTAGAACTATGATTTAGGTGTTTTGAGTCTCATATAAAGCAGAGATAAAGCTTGACAGTTTGGACTAGGATCCTAGGAAGCATTTTAAGAAAATGGGGAGAAGCTAAGAGTTAACCAATAGGAAATGTTGAAAAAATGCAAGAAAAATCTGCAATCCCAACTTGCCTTAGCATCTGGCACATCTATCTGTCCAGTACAAATATGGGGTCCAGAATCTCTGGAATTTTGTGACTGTCATATCTAGAATCACTACTGAGATAATTGTTGTAGATGTTCAATTTGCTGAAGTTCTTAATTTCTGAATGACAGAACTGAGAAGGAGGAACCAAACAAACCCAGAAAACAAACGGGCAAAACAAACCAGAGGAAATAGCCTTACTATACATATTTAATGAATCAGTGAAAATATCCTGCACAAAGGCTTAGAGAGTTAAATTGAAAATGTGTGTATGATAAATGGATATAATACTGTCTATGTAATGGGTTTCCTATTTAAATTTTGTGAGGATTTAATCAGTTGGGCACAGCTGTGCAGGATGCACCATAAACTACGGTGAAAAATATGTAGACATGTACATTTATCTGCTACAAATTAAGCTCACTTAGAGGTGGTCTTAACGGACCATGTAGCAATCATTACAAGCATAAATTTTAAACTGTCTGTTTCCAGTGAATTTGCTTTGAAAAAAAAATTAATGCTCATCCTTAGCAGAGCACGGTAATAAATGGAAGTACCCTTAATCTGTTAAGCACTAATAACCTAGCAATTATTCATTATGAACCCCATGCTGTATAATGTATGTCTGTTACAGTTTTATTAGTGATTCTTTACTTAACCTACAAAGGTATAATTTTTATTCCAAAAACACCTTGTAATTATATGATGTTTTAAGTGATATGCCATTAAATTTACAGAATGTCCTGTCCCCTTGGTTTATTTTGAGACATCTGTACAGTAAAGGATTGTTAAGGATAATAATGATTTATGAGTTTCAGATTTTCTGCTTCTACAAAAGGCAGCAACACCCACCTCAGAGATCAAAAAGCTATGACTTTATTACTGTGCAACACATAAATAAGCTATAAATTATTTAAGACAGGAAATGAGTAACACTGCAATCAAAGTGAATCAGTGACCCATTTGGTGCTGACTCGGAGGTTGCAGCGTTGTATGTTCTCCTACAGAGACTGTCACTTGAAGTCATTACCATGCTTGCTTTGGTGTAGCTGATCCTGCATACTCATTGTTTTTCCACAGATGAAAAAAAGGAGACCAAGGAGACAATATCCATTCACTGAAGGGCCCCTTCTCCCCCAGATACTGCAAAGTTGCTCAGAGTAAAAAACTTCAAACCACAAAGGACAAAGTCCATTTGTTTGAGTAACTTCTGCCGGCTTGCCTCTTTTCTGCCCTCCACCAGTCAAGAAACAATATTATTTGCTCTAGGAGAGCTGATGAGCCCATCCAGCTTTTTCTAGAAACGATGAAGTAACTTGGAAGTTACAAACTGTGTGCTCAAGCCAGCAATAGGGCAGGTTATTTCAGATAACTGACCTGTCTCAGCCCCATTCATTGCAACAGAATTTTTGCCATTAAACACTCTTAAAATTCTTCCTTTCAATCTCAGTTTTCAAGAACATTAGATGGTTATTTTTATTTTACGTTACGCCAATAAAGCTATATAATTAATGGTACCTAACCATTTTATTCATAAAAAAATTGTTTGCTAATTCCTTTGCCAATTTGACTGTTCAAACTGCAGCTTCCCAACATGACTCTGCCTTGCCTTTAATGTGTTTGCCAAATACTCCATCCAGCTTTAATCCAAACTGATGAGGACAGACTTTGACATTTCCTGCTATTGCCCTCTCAGAAGCAGGGAGCTGCTATCTCTTCTGTGCTTAAAATATTCCCTCAACTGGCACAAGAAGCACCCTGACCAAAACTCAAGGGGTGGGGAACCAGAAATGGCAATGCATGAGGCATCATCCTGCAGAGTGGAAAGGGGGTTGAAGTGTGATCATTTAAGCATGCTTCAGTTAAAATGAAAATGAGAAGCAGAAGAGACAACCACCTATGGAAAAAAAGAGAGAAAACTCTTTGATTACATGATAGACTATTAAGTATGTTGTATATATAATGAATATTTTAAGTTCAGTGGTTGATTCAGAGACACTGTCACATCAAATTCTCTATATTGCACTGAAGGATCCTTGTGCTGAAATGTCAGCTAGTCATATCACCTAAAGGCAAAAAGAAATTGCCCTAACATTATGCATAGGGATTCTATCGCTCCGTGCTCTATAGCCCTGTTTTCTAAGAATAGCTGTTTCAGAAGGAACCTCTTCTTTAGTGTGAGCCAGAGGCAATTCAATTTTACCCTGAAAGTGGCTATAGGCTTTGTGGAAACATTTAGAAATATTAAATATTCATGTATTTGATTTAGTAAAATTCACAACGATAAAGGCATCAACTGGAATAGCTTCAGTATAAATATTTTTAATACTTACTACTACAATTTCAATTATAGGTACTCTGACAAAGTAAAAGACCACTGAAGAGAACATGTTTTTGGAAAACACCCTTTTTCTTACTATAGTTAGTAGGTTTTTGTAAGGTCATTATTTTTCATTCCAAAAGAGCAATGGCCATTAAATTAAATGGTCTAGCCATTTAACTAGAGCATTATGCAGTACAATTAAATATTCTAGATCGAAAGTTCCTTCAAGTTCAGTTTCCTATGCTCCATTCCACCTTTCTCTATAATCAATTCCAGAAAAGCAACCTGTCACATTTTCACACCTCAATCTACTTCTTATCTTCTATCACTCATGCAAGCAATAATTAAAAAAAATAAAATCCAGTGAACAATGTTGCATAACTTTGCACAACACTTAATCACTAAAGAAAGGCAGGAGAGTGGATGCTGTAGGTGGCACAGAAAAAACCCACACTGGAATCATATATCACAATAAAATATAAGACAGAAAACATACAGGTGGTATAAAAAAGCATCCCAAAATATAACTATTTTTTATTTATTTCATTTAAATTATTATCAGAAACAGTGACCTGCTAAAAATACCATGCACTACCTTCTTTGAGCAGTAGAAGCATGTTTTATTAGCTGATTATTTAAAACACTGGATTATACCCCCCATCAAGAGATACAATCATTTTCATAGAAATGGACGTCATTCAAATCCATAATCTCATAGTACCACAAAGCTCATCCTGAATCCATAGCACACTGTCCCTCACCGATTAAACACCTAAATCTGGAAGTCAGATTAGAAACTGTGGATATGTATTGTTTCCTTGCAAAATGGCAAAGAGAAATATTTTCTTATAACACTTTAAAGTATCATTATTTCTACAGATTCCCAATTTGTGGGAATACATTAATTATTATAAGTGCCTGATAACTATAAATCATTTATATAATAATACATTAGTGCATGAACAAAAGGTACAATATATAGAGAGATTAAAAATAAATATATTGCCTTTGCTTGGCTAAATTAATGTGCTGTTTACAGTCACAATACTAGAATACTGCATATAAAATTTTGGTAATGAAGTATAAGCCAGAAATATATAGATAGCCTTTCTTCTGAATAGATACTATACATATATATATGTTTGTATAAGTACGCATATTTTATAGTAAAAAAAAAAACTCCTCTAAAAGAAGCAAGTTATATTTTTTTAGACTGTGATTCCTTGATAAAATATTATAACCAATCTACAAAATTAAGGAAATATGGTGGTTTTGATTTGTGACATAACCAATTTAATTATTGATTTTTTTTATGTTGTCAGAACACAAACCACCTTAACTTGGTGAAAATTGTATTTTACTGGATTGAGAGAGCGTATGAATTATACAGTCTATAATAAGGTAAAGAAAAAATGTTATTTTAGTAGTCAGAGCAGCCCATGTCTATTCAATACATCTTTCTCTCAAGAGGACAGACATCTCCCAAAATGACCAGGTGCACGAGACGGTCCTGATAGCTTGCTATCTATCCAGCAGGAAGCAATACGCACTTCCTCAAAGCTCATGAATGATGTGCTAAAAATTGTTAAAAATCAATTGTTCTTTTAAGAACCTGGATTGAACTACTGTTTTCACAATATGTAGCCTAAACAATGGCAATTCTACACTTGAAGAAGGATTTAAAAAATCAATTTGCATTGTTTCCCTTAATGTCTAGTTCTAGGTTTCAAGTCACTGTGTCTCTGGTATTCATCTTTTGTTCTCCACTTCATCTCCAAAGCTGATACAACCACATTAACACTGTAATGAAACTATGCCACACACCTCTAGAAAAGTTTTTATTTTAGATAGGTGGCTATCCTATGTTTTCCCATTGCATCCAGTCAGGTAAGAACCTGGGGAGAAGGATTTTGTATTTGTATGAGAAGGACATGCAGGACTCACTTGTCTCTGCTCAGACAGAGCTACATACCTATTGCTGAATTTCTATACGGGTATATTTACCATTATGTTCAGCAGAAGAATTATAAAAAAATACAGATTTATACTATATAGTATAATATTTTCCCAGTAAAATGTAACAGAAACTATCTGTCCCAGAATCAAGACTAACATTAGCCAGTATTTAACATATGATTTTGATTCAAAGATCGAAGCCGAAATTCCTTCAAGTGGTATATTCTTTATTGCAGCGCTGGATGCACGGGGGATCTCTCCACCTATCGTGCATGCCCAAAGCAAAAAGCAGTCTTGAATTTATACAATCAATCTATCAATATTCTACAAGCACCTATACATATGCATTACCTATCCCCGCCTTCCCTCGCTTCTCACGCTAATTAGCCTTTTGGCACCTTGCGCCTGCGTAGAGCCTTCCAAGAATTGTGGGCAGGGGTCTTTGGGACGTGGGCAGGGGTCTCTGGGAGGAAGACCCCGAGTCTTCCTCACAGTGTACTTTTCACCTTTGGTCAGGAATCTGCTGAATTGGCACGTTTCTTAATTGCGAGAGCTGGTTGTTGCCAATTCTTCCGTTTGTTGTATCTTTATAATGAATTCCAATGTCCAGTTTTGAGATTTATAGTCCTTACGTTTGTTTCTCTGTCCGTTTGCCGCTTCCTTATCATGAGTTCCAGTGTCTTGTTTCGAGATATACAGTACATGTCTGGGGATTGTCCTTGCCTCCCCAATGCCTCCCCAATACCTCCTTAATCAATCCCCCCTTTTCTTTTCCCATGCAAATTCTTTTGCATCAGATACTTTCATTATTTACAGTAACACAACAAAGCAGGCATCTAAACAACATGCACACAAATATTCCTAACACTACTAATGTTATAGAGCAATGAACACTTGTTTCAAACATTGGAAATTGGGCAACCAGGAGGCTAACTTATTCCTTATTTCACTAAAACTCCATGAAAGATCATCTTTACTGATCTCATGTAGGACCCTTGTCTGCTTCCATATTTCTTCCAGGTCGGTAGAGATCCTTCCACTCTGATCTACATACACACAAAAACTTGTGTTTATTACTGTACAGACTCCCCCTTGAGCGGCCAGTAACAAGTCTAGGGCCATTCTCATTTCCCACATAAGTAGTACCCATATTTATACAATCCTGTTTTCCCATACCCCTAGGTGGGTTACACCTTTGTACACATACATAGTAAGATTCCAACGGCACAAAGCTACTCACTTCTAGTTCCAAAACTTCTTCATATTTTCGACCCCAAGATGTGTTTTCCCACAAATTAGTCCAAGGTAAGTTTGCAAGCAAGGGAATCCTGATTAACGATACACCCTTATTCCCATGCTCTGGCAGATGGGTGCATACCCAACAGTTCGTCTTATTAATCACTTGAGATACAGTTTGTATTAAGGTCAGGTGTAAGTTCTCATCCCAAACTGCCCTTCCCAAATCTGACAACCATACCCCCACAATCATTAGGATCTGGAAAAATGCAATTTTGCTGGTCCAATTGGGGTCGTGGTCCATATCCTCGCCGGGGCCTTTTTCACCTTTGAATCGTGGATCCAAGCTGCTTGCTCCTTAATCTTAATGGCGGTGCGTGTTGTCAGTAATACCTGGTATGGTCCCGTCCACTTTCCTTCCGTTTTTCCTCTAGGGGTTGTCCTGAAAAAGTCTTTATATATATAATCCCTGAGCTTAAAAGGGTGGATTGGTTGATCCAACCGTCTAGCCCAGGTCCTGAGAACAAATTTATGTACTTTATTTAATTATTTCTGAAGTTCAGTTATATATGCATATAAATATTCTAATCCTAACTGCGTTCGATCCTCTCCACTAAATAGAAATGGATACGGCCTTCCATATAAGATTTCAAAGGGACTCAAATTCCCTTTTATTCTAGGTTTAACTCAAATTCTAAGTAATGCTAAAGGGAGGGATTGAGGTCATGACAAATTAGATTCTTGTCCGATTTTAGCTATTTGTTGTTTAATTAAATGTTTCATTTTTTCTACCTGTCCACTTGCCTGCGGTCTATAAAGAGTATGCAGTTGTCTTTAGAATATCTTTAGAATCTTACTTATCTGTTGTACCACTTGCACACAAAAATGTGAAACTCTATCAGAAGACATTACTACTAGAATCCCAAAGCATGGTATTATTTCATTTAACAAGACTTTAACCACTTCTTCTTGCTTTGTTTGTTCGACAGGGAAAGGCTTCAGGCCTTCCTGATATCATGTCAGTCAGAACCAGTAAATAACAATACCCCCCTTTTCTAGGGAGTTCTGAAAAATCAATTTGCCACAGTTGCCCCGAATAATTCCCTTTATCAATGACACCAAATGTCACCCTATTTCCTGTATTGGGATTATGACGCATACAGGTGTCACATTGTTGGGTTACCTGCCTTATTGTGGTATACAGATTTCTTGCTACCAAGACTCGATTTAATAGTTTATACAGGGCATTGGCTCCCCAGTGGGTTTTGTTGTGTTCCCCCAAAACCATAGGCCACACCAAATTAGAGGGCATAACAACCCTGTTGTCCTTCAAATGAGCCCACCCATCAACATTCAGCTTCCCTTTTAGATCCTCGATCAACTTTAAATCTTCTTTTGAATATTTAGGAGCCTGTCCTTTCTCTAATGTCTGAATTTTACCGTCTGGTATTAAAGCAAGCACTTCCACTTGACCTCTTTCCGCCGCCCTTCTTGCCTCTTTATCAGCCAATCTGTTCCCAATCTCGAAGTCGGTGGATCCTCTTTGATGCCCTCGGCAATGCATAATAGCCACTTTTTCTGGTTGTTTTACAGCCTCTAACAATTTCAAAATTTCTTCAGCATGTTTTATCTGTTTTCCCTGAGCAGTCAGTAATCCACGTTCTTTCCAAATCGCTCCATGAGCATGTACCACGCCGAATGCATATTTAGAATCTGTCCAAATATTTACCCTTTTTCCAGCTGCCAGTTCCAATGCTCTCGTGAGAGCAACTATCTCCGCCTTTTGAGCTGATGTTCCAGGGGGTAAAGGCTTAGACTCAATTACCTGCTGAGTAGTTGTTATAGCATATCCAGCTTTACGTTGTCCTTGTGTAACAAAACTGCTCCCATCCGTGAACCAAGTTTCTTCTGCATCTTCCATGGGCTCCTCCTTAAGGTCTGGTCGGCTGGAATACACAGTCTCCATAGTTTCTAAGCAATCGTGAATCACAGGTTCCGCCGGAGCATCACTAAGAAAAGAGGCTGGATTCACAATATTAGTTATCACAATTTCCACATCGTCCTGTTCTACCAATATTGCTTGATATTTCAAAAATCTCTGAGGAGATAACCAATGAGCCCCCTTCTGTTCTAAAACTGCTGACACAGTGTGTGAGACAAACACTGTTATCTTCTGCCCCATTGTAAATTTCCGGGCTTCTTGTATATTCATAATTACGGCTGCCACTGCTCGCAGGCAGCCTAGCCATCCTTTACTTACTTCATCCAATTGTTTAGAGAAACAAGCCACTGCCCTTTTGTAAGGTCCCAACTTTTGTGCTAGTACCCCTAAGGCCATACCCTGTCTTTCATAGGAGTATAACCAAAAGGGTTTAGACAAATCTGGTAAACCAAGAGCTGGGGCTCGCATCAACTCCATCTTAAGCTTCTTAAAGGCTGCTCGGGCTTCTCCTGTCCATATTAGTCTTATGCAGTTATCTTTAATTAAATCATACATAGGCCTTACAATTAATCCATAATTGTTGATCCACAATCTGCACCAACCTGTCATTCCTAGGAAAGTTCGTAATTCTTTAACAGTCTGTGGTTCTGGGGTATGACAGATTGCTTCCTTGCGTTCCGTCCCCAATTCACGTTGTCCTCCTGAGATCTCGAATCCTAGGTACGTCACGTGGGTTTGAACCAATTGTGCCTTCTGTTGTGAAATCCGGTATCCATTCATTCCTAGGAAATTAAGGAGGCTCACCGTCCACTGTATGCAACTTCCCCTGTCTTCGGTAGCAATCAAGAGATCATCAACATATTGCAGCAGGACCCCTGCAGAATTGGGGGCTTCCCAGGATTCAAGTTCCTTTGCAAGTTGATTACCAAAAATCGTAGGGCTATTTTTAAACCCCTGAGGAAGCACTGTCCATGTCAACTGGACTTTTCGTCCTGAGTCAGGATTTTCCCATTCAAAGGCAAAGAGGTTTCGGCTTTCTGGGGCCAAGGTTAAACAAAAGAAGGCATCCTTTAAATCCAGTACGGTAAACCAGACCAACTTGTCCCTTAACTTGGTCAATAGCGTATAAGGGTTTGCTACCACAGGGTGTATGTCTTCAGTGATTTTACTTATGGCCCTCAAATCCTGAACTAACCTATAGCTTTTTTCATCTGCCTTTTTAATTGGCAATATGGGTGTATTGTATTCTGATTCACATTCAATCAATAATCCATACTGTAAAAATTTATCAATTATCTCTTTAATTCCTTTCCTATCTTCTATCCTCAAAGGATATTACTTAACCTTAACGGGTTTCTCTCCTGGCTTTAATTTAATAATTATTAAGGTCACATTTTTGCTCTTCCAGGGACTTCGGTAGCCCAAACTCCTGGACATATTGATCTGTGATCTCTAAAGGTATTTCACTTTTAGGGTCAGTTTGTATTAGTGCCAAGCTTAACACATTTATTAGTTGTTCTTCTCCTATTCTTAATTTCATTTTCCCTTTTTCAACGACAATTTCTGCTCCTAATTGCTCTAATAAATCTCTACCTAAGAGTGCCCATGAGGAGTTAGGCGTATATAAAAATCTGTGTATGCCCCATTGTTTCCCTAACTTGTACTTCAAAGGTTCACAAAAATAAGCCTTTTCGGTTACACCTTGTCCTGGTTTCAGTTAGATTTTGTCTTATTAAACTGTCTTTATCTCAACTCACGGGCTTCACTTTCCATTTCTCTCCCCCGTCTCAGAGAGGGAGGGGGAGGGTGAGCAAACGGCTGCGTGGTGTTTAGCTGCCAGCCGGGTTAAACCACAACACACCTTTTACCCTAACATAATAATTCTGTGAAGGCATTAATGCTTGATTTAGAACTGAATACGTTGCCCCATATCAATAAGAAATTTCACTTCCATTCCTCCCCTAGCTTCATTATAATCAGTGGAGGATCCGCTAGGGTAGATTCCCCAGGTCCCCGTTATTCCTGTTGAAATCAGGGACCAATGATTACCCTAGAAAAAGGCTAGTCAATTTGTCCTCCGAAGCCAGGTCCAAACCGTTTTGTTTTATTTATTTATTTATTTATTTTCATTACATTTCAGAGTTGGTCCAAAAATTCCATAGGGGTTTCTTTTAGACCTTGTTGGAAGCATATTCTCAATTCCCAATTCATCCAGATTTTAGTATTTACTTAGCCGTTCATAATTTTAGGGATGATTAGGGTCTCAGTGGGGTCGGTCAGGGGAATGCAGTTGTCCACAGTTCCCTGAGCGGTCCCATCGGTAATCTGAGCTCGCACATGAACTCAGGTTGTTTTAAGAGTTAACTGTTTTTCTGTTTCCATAACAACTCTCTCTCGGACCCATCATGATCCCTTTGCCCCAAAGGGCTAACACCCATGATTTTAAGATCTCTGCCTAGAGCAGAGGCAGAACTATTAACATTCCTACATCCTCTTTCCCTGCTCATTCAACTTCAAACACCTTTAACACTTTCAACAACCCTTTTAACACTTCCTTTATCTTTCTCCAGCCTGTACTTCTCTAATGCCAACATCAAAGGCTCAGTCAGGGGCCAACTTAATTCCGTACCTTTTCCCACCAAGATGCTGAAACAACATCAGTATACAACATTTCATCCTATTCTCCTTCTCAAAACCAACATTAACTGTAGCAAAACATTAGAGTTTAAAGTTCCATTTAGGGGCCACTTTTCTCCACATTCCAGCTTATAAAGCGGCCACCATTGATTACAATATTTTATCAATGTTTTCCTGTTCACACTTCCACCGGCAGATCCTCCAATATCCTTCCAGTGACTCAAAACACATCCTAACGCACTTTTCTTAGGAATTTCACTGCTTACTCGCCCCCCCATTTTCCAGTTTACACTTTCAGAATACACGTGTTACTTACAAAAGCGTATCACAAAAACGTATCACTCACAAAATTACAGGCACGCAATATCTTTCAGTAGCGATGTCACAAAGCTACTATTACCAGCAATATTGCTAAAATCACAATAACAATAGTCAGAGTCAAATTCCACATGCGATAAGTCAGAAAACCGAACTGTGTAACACCATAACGATATCTTCCTTATAACAATGCCACGAACCTACTATTACCACCAGAAAAATAGCCAAAATCACAGTAACAATAACCAGAGTTAAATACCATACTCCATGAGTCAGAAAACCGAAATAAACAACACAATTCCAGATGGACCTTAAAGCGAGCTCCTTCCTTAAGGTCCCCAAATATACTTATGGTGCTTACCACAAAGTATATACCAAACACTGCCTCGCAGAAGATCACCTTCTGACTTACAGACAGTTCCAGATACAGATGGACCCCAAGGTCCCCAGATATACTTGTGGTACTAACCACAAAGTATATACCAAATACTGTCCTGCAGAAGTCACCTTCCGACTTACTGGACAGTCCCAGATGACCAGTCTACCAGAAAACCAAACCAGAATAAAGAATATACTCACTTACAATGATGGGGTCCTTGTCTGCCTCCGCAGTGATTCGGTGAGTCGAGGAGTCCCTCCGGGAAATCCCGGGGGTACCCTAGGGAGTCCTGTCCCCAGCGGGTCCTGCGGTCCGGCAGAGAGGTCGTCCCATCTGGGGTGCCAGATTGATTCAAAGATCGAAGCTGAAATTCCTTTAAGTGGTATATTCTTTATTGCAGCGCTGGATGCACGGGGGATCTCTCCACCTATCGTGCATGCCCAAAGCAAAAAGCAGTCTTGAATTTATACAATCAATCTATCAATATTCTACAAGCACCTATACATATGCATTACCTATCCCCGCCTTCCCTCGCTTCTCACGCTAATTAGCCTTTTGGCACCTTGCGCCTGCGTAGAGCCTTCCAAGAATTGTGGGCAGGGGTCTTTGGGACGTGGGCAGGGGTCTCTGGGAGGAAGACCCCGAGTCTTCCTCACAGTGTACTTTTCACCTTTGGTCAGGAATCTGCTGAATTGGCACGTTTCTTAATTGCGAGAGCTGGTTGTTGCCAATTCTTCCGTTTGTTGTATCTTTATAATGAATTCCAATGTCCAGTTTTGAGATTTATAGTCCTTACGTTTGTTTCTCTGTCCGTTTGCCGCTTCCTTATCATGAGTTCCAGTGTCTTGCTTCGAGATATACAGTACATGTCTGGGGATTGTCCTTGCCTCCCCAATGCCTCCCCAATACCTCCTTAATCAATTTGAATTGTGTTCTAAAGTGTTTTCTTATTACAGACCACCAAGTGAAGAACTGTAGTCCTCTAAAAATAACCCCTCATTCAGTACATTCAAAAGTTTCCTGTAGGGAATTGTCTACAGCTTTATTGTGGTAGAGGAGTAGAAAGAACAACTACAGTGATATCATAGAGTGTTAAATAAATAAAATTGAAAAAGATTCTGTTTCTGTTTTGTATGGTTTCATTCAAAGGCATCACCTAACTAGGCAAAGGTGTCAGGGCTACATTTTGTGAGCAAATGCTAGGACTAAAATGTCCTAGGACACCACTACAGACAAAGAATTTGCTTTAAAATATAAAGAAATAAACTATTTTTTCCCCCAGTGATTTTATTTTTTAAAATAAACCATGTCTGAGCTAAAGAGCATTCTGCTATAGCTTCCAAACCAAAGTTAGCAAAAGCTCACAAAAGCATACATTCATGGCTGAAAGCATGGCTACTTCCTGACCAGAAGTCTACCAACTGGAATTTGGCTCTGTGAAAGGAGTTTAGCATCGTTCAGAAAGAGATTGGTCTCTTTCTGACTGGTTGCCTAGTAAGAGGTCTAGCAGATCCATTTTGAGTTGCACTCAGACAAGGTGATCATTTTGAAATGATAATAATTTAAGCAAGGCTAATGATCAGCTCTATTTCATGGCAGAAATTCCAGGCAAAGAAAGTAAAAATAAGGCATTGAATCCCTACCTCTTCAGAACACCAATTATTTATATATTCTACGCTTTTACTTTATTGTTATTATTGCGGTCATCAGGATTTCAGTTGAATATTCTTTAAGGAAGCTCCTTCACCCGGCCTTCCCACTATGCACTCTGCTGGTCCTTAGTTAAGACCTGTAACTAGAGTCACAAAGACATAAGACAAACCAGTTGAAGCTTGGCGCATTTTGGGGGGACTCAAAACATGCTCTTCACCCTATCTAACGTAATCCCAATATATCTGTTCAGTATAGCTCTGCCTAATATATTCTAGATTGTGTACTCCTTGGACAATCTCATACTCCGTGTTTAAACATTCACTGATGCTAGAGAACACAATTCTTTCTTCAGTGAACATAAACATGAATACAATGAGATATAATCATTAATAAATCAAGTTATTAAAGTTTTATAATAAATAATGTAAGACAACACATAGTTGTATTGGAATTGTTCTCTAAACCACCTCTAGCTGAAGTTCTTTCATCTACTCCTCTGTATCCCTAACCACAACTCAAAATACTTTAAGAACTGTCAGAACAAAAAGCATTTTAGTTTTTATGTTCTACAGAAGGCCATTAGGACTACCACATCTGTTCATGTTTCTATAGTAAATCAAAGGAAAACATTTTTCTTCTCTTTCAAGAATTTTAATGTTTTCTAACTTTGTTTATGTTACACTATTTCTCATTACTTATTTTTTAACACTTTTTCTTGCTTTACTAATAATTTGAGATGAGTTCTTTGAAAAAACTGCCTAAAAATTAGTAAAGGATCATCATCTTTAGCTCTTGGCAAGGTGCTTGTAGCACAAGTACACGGTTGCATGCCAACAAAGTACTGAGCACAACTATTTGAATAGTTCCAGACTTTTTTCCTACTACTTATTTACTAAATAAGTTAAATCATTTGCAACTTGTCCAGTGCTGTATAAATCTATTAACAGACAGGCATTCTAACTAAATCTGAAGATAACAAAATTGAAACTATGCAAAAGATGGGATAAGAAAAACCCAACTGATGCATACAAAGTAACCAGGGAGTAAATATAAGAGTAAAAACACTTTTTTTTTTTTTTTTCCCCCCTTTGGTGATCTTAAATAACAGTTTTTGTCATAGAAAGAATTACTTATGCATTTATATAACAGACTTCCTAGGTTCATTTGTAACACAGCCCATACTGGTGAAGATTATTTGGTCTATTATAGTGTGCAAAGCAGTAACACCGTTTAATGTGAATATTCAAATGCAGAATTCAAAAACACATCAAAAATTTTGCTAGGATTCAAAGTTTGACTAATATGAAAGGTTTTTATAGATGCTTTTCACCATAAAGAAGTTCACATTGTAGAAGTAAAGAATGAATTTTCACACAGATTGTTGTTCTAAGACCAATAGCAAAACAGACAAGTTAATAATGATCACATCCAACTGCATTTATTTGTTTCTGCTGTTACCAACATCAATGTTTAACAAAAAAATAAATAAATAATTGTTTTTCCAGCAATGCAGCAACCAATTACCTCAGATAAACTAAACGTGATCTACAAAACCAAAAAGCTTGTTTATAAAAAGCTCTGAGCACCCTCAGATCTAGTTAGAACCATGCATAATTAAAGAAAGAAGATATTTCTGACTATTTCTAAACTGTTACATTTGAAAATATTTGCAGGTTCCCCAAATTACAAAACCCTTTGCGAAGCTGCATCAAAAAATCAGGCACACACCAGCTGGGCCACAGGATGGAAGCACACAAGGAAGAAGAGAAGCTGGGGAATTTGCTCCCAGTACAGTCCAGGATGATGTTCATGCATCAAAACAAACAATCCAAAGGTATAGGCTATGAGCAATGAGGCCCCAGGGTTTTAAAAATGTTGGTATTGGGCATTTTTACTACTGTAAATATGAAAAAGATGCGTGATATTTACAGTCTGTATATGAATATAGCTTACTGTTAAGAAAAGAAACCTAAAGCCACAGAATATGATAAAGGCAAGTTTAATAGCTCTGGTTGTTTTGCTGTTGTGTTTTACTTGTAGTATGGAATTGGTACTATTGATATGCCATCAGTAAATTAGAAATCCTGCTCCTGAGCAGCAACAGAATTCAACATGTAGGATTCTGTTGCTTAGGGACAAATTAACTGGAGTGAAAACTTTCTGTAACACAGCTATAAAAATTCTACCCTCCAGGGTAGACAGGGGATATTGTTTGTAATTTAGTTCTCTTTGAACTGAAATAAATGATGAGTTGTGGAAGAAGGTAAATTAGAAGACCATAAACTCATCACAAAGTAGGTCTGTGTGAATTTTTGTGAATGCTGATTATACTTTTATGATTATAAATCTTCACAAAGCACATTTAGATGAAAGATTGAAAAAATAGATTGCAAATTATTTTTCAGTGATATTTTACAAAATTTCTGAAAGTCCATGTCCACTTAACCACTTTGAGGAATTTCATTTACCTTGAGGAACAGAGTTCAACTGGACCTCATGCAAGTTAACATCTTCTGCAGGACAAGGTACCATAGTTGAAAGCCTGTTTTCCAACCCAACTCAGAGGAAAAGCTGATGTTATTTTGACTCAATTCCAAGAAAAGAAATAGCTCTTCAGAGATGATGAAATTTATTTTTTTTTAAAATAAAACAGTAAGATGTTTGTTGTTGTTTTAAGTAGGAATTAGATTATATTATGAAATAATATGACTGAGATTTAGATCCATAATTCAGTAGACAGTGACATACTCAGTATGCCTCCACTTAGCCACTGCACTGAAAATCAAACTGTCATCATAAAACATGATGTTTGATACTTGCAAAAACATATTTTTTTTTTTAGAATCAGGTTTGACTACAGAACTATTGTTACTTATAAATTATTACAGCATGTTTCATAAACATTGTTTGAAGGAAAATTCTTAAAAAAAACTTGTTATATATGTGTGTGTATATATATATAAACTACACATACACATGTAGTTTATGAGCTCTCTTAGCCATATTTTCAGTTATTTGATTTCAGCAAGTGGTGTTTGGTAACTTCTCATTTATATCCTTGTTTTCAGATGGTAGGCCATCTACAAATCTGCTTAAAAATGTCCTATACAATAACCATGCAAGTAGACTATCATGAAACTTTAAACCAAAAATTTTCTGTGTGCAAAAGACAGCATATTTAACACTTACCCTTGTACTACTTTCTCTAGGTAAAATGATCCAAACCCCTTACTGTATGTACATCTGAATTTTCAAATTAATGTGTGCAATAAATTATGACATGTAATAAATTATTGTTAACTAGAAAGGATTTAATATGTCCATTAACATATGACACCATGCTCTTCAAGGTAGGATTCTCACCTCTCAAAATAGATATGAAAAAAAGTGATGCCATATTTGATGTTGATTTTTTCCTCAAGCTTGTTTTGATAGAAACAGTCTAAATCTCTCTCACAGATGATAACAAATAAAACCATATTCCAACTAATTCATAAATCAACTAGTGAATTATTACCATTACAGTAGATGCTCATCCAAAGGCTGTGGCCAGCCTCCAGGAGTGCACAGATCCCTCAGATACAAAGTTATGCAACACCGTAAAAGGATTTGGACTAGTAATTCCCAAATACAGCTACTTCAATTATTTTTTAATTATTTTTAATAGCAGAGGCTGCCAGAGAAGATGATTGTTAGGACATAACTAGTAATGCTACATTTATGAAATATTTTTGAATTTTGTAAGGAAAAAAATGAAATTCTGTTGCACAATTGATCACGTATTGATGGGTATACTACAACAACGGCCAAAATATTTGACTGATTACCTAGACTACTAAAGATTGTGAAGTCATACTGATTTACACTGAGCTGAGAATTTGGACAGCTACCTGTAACTTAACACATTTTACCCCATAAGTACCTTAATGGTATCACCACATGCACACTTTGGTCAACTCCTCTCATATTAGGTGCAGTAACAAATTACAAGTTGTCCCCAGAACAAATAGAGAATAACCAAAATACTCAGCTGAGGATACTAACTCAGCCTGCTTAATTTCTTATTAATATTTTCAGCTGCTGTGTTATTTGCATCCTTGTTCAAGTAGCCTGATATGTTTTATCTGTAAGGAGGTTTTTATACATATTTGGCAATGGATTAATGTCAAGAGCCATTTGGAAGAAGGCAGGGTAATAGCCTACTGCCAATACCTGAGCTCTGGCAGGACTTCAAATCACAACAGAGACTTTTTTTTTCAGCATCTTGAGCTTAAAATAAAAAGATAAACACCACATAGTAAGCCTAAGTCATACAAATATTAAAATCCCTCTTGTGTTTGTCACTCTTTTCAAGCACATGGTAATATCACTAAACAAATATCAGAAAGCCAATGGAGAATTGCCTTCAAAACCTAAGGATATACCTTGACATAACTAAGCACTCCAATTTCAATCCCACTTGTTAGAACAATGCAACCACTCTTACTAGTAATATATTTATGGTCTTTTCCCAATAATTTTTTTTTTTGTGTATTTTAGAGATTAAAAATAAAAACTCTATTTCTTTATTTGGTTTAAATTAAATTTATTTCATCATCTGGTTTGCTATTTTGCCTCCTAACAGGAAACTAAAGCAATAACCCAGTTTCGTGCAGAAACACACTGCTTAATTATATAATACGGAAGTATTAGTTTTATTTTCTCTCAAACATTGTGTTAATTTATCTGCAATACTTCAGCCACTAATATCAAGACAAGATGCTAACTTATTACTAAAGACGAACTTTTCTTTCATTGAATTCCCTTTAATTTTGTTGCAGTCTATCCAGATCAAGAATTCAAGCTGAATTCAGGAAAGTCCACAAAGAGATGCGCTGAGATAAAGACAAAAATTCAGTTCACATTGTATCTATTTTTAAGCTGAATTCAAAAATTCTATGAAGGTCAAAAAATGAAGCAATGTTAAAGAGGATTTTTTTTTTCAAATATAGCTAGTAGAACAATTCTGAAAATTTTACCTTGGCTTTCTTTCAGAAGTGATTTTATTATTATTAAGCAGAGATGAGGTAAATTAGATCAAATACCTACTGCTCACAGATAGAAGATTTCATGGCCTACTAAATAGGGAAGGATGTAAGGAAATAATTAAAGTTAAGAACGTGTTTAAGTTGAATTGGAGAATAAAGAATTGGAGAAAAAGTCCTTGAAAATCTAATCTATTGTATCATAGAATCACCGTGTAGCTTCATTCAGCTCTCTCCATACCTCTATGGCCTGTGTCCATTGCAGATTAATCATATTCCTCACCTGATCTCCAAATGAGGTAATTAATTAGTTGCCATCAGCATGGTGCACTGCACATATCAAACACTAAAAACATTAGGGCACCTGCTCTCTCTTTCCCCAAACTGAGCTGAAATCCCACTGGAAAAGCAACATGATTTCAGGGCCTGATCTTAGGACAAAATGAGAGGGCAAAACTGCCCTCTCGAAGATGATATCTAGTGTGAAATGGGTGGCAGAAGAGTTTGAATATGATACATACATGGGATTATATGAGAAACCACATATCCCCCAGATAACTAATCTAGGCTATCTACATATCTAACATTTAAACATCTGTGTACAGTTTTGTAATTGTTAACTAATGAGACTTCAACATGAAGAAAAGCCAAAAATTTTCTAGTAAAGCTTCAAACCCTATCTATTATTCATATATTTGTGGAGAATTTATATTTTCATAACTGCATGACTTGAGGAGAGACTGCGAGTGATTGTTAGTTGTCTTTTTTTTTTTTTTTGGTCATTTTGTAGTGTCTTATTTCCATTAGTTTAAAGCAGAAGTCATGCATCTTCCAACTGGCTACTGCTACAGAAAAATGAAACCCTGCAAAATAATGGCAAAGTGAAGGCACTAACAATTTAAGAAAATGTCTGGAAAAAGTAACTCTGTAAGAAAAACTGAAACAAACAAGTACACTCCCCCAAATAAATTAAAAGATGATGGAAGGAAAACAAACAAACAAACAACATTTAGTAGAGAAACATATGTTTTCCATTTTGAAGTAAGCCACTCCTGATTTCTCTTATCCATCAGTTCTGTCCAGTATGTTCCACATTTCTTTTTCTCACGTATTCAAGTCACAGTCTTGAAGTTTTCATTGTTTTTGATATATGTGGAGTTGGTATTGCAAGAAGGAAAACACTTTAGAGTATGAAGTGATCCATCCTTCAACCTCACCATCACCATTCTTCCCTTTCTCTTCACACCTGCACATTTTGTGTCAGGATTTGAAACACGAACTGAGAATCGCATAGAAGACTGGTGCATTTATACAGTATTTAAAGTATAGTTCATAAGCTAGACCTTCCCCAGAATTGGACTATTACACATTTATATCGACTCTCGAAGTACAATATGAAAAATTTTCATATAATACACAACAACAACAAAAAACATTTTGTATAAGCTATTTATAATGGAAATAGAGCCTCTGCTCTATTTCTAAGCATGCCTAGTGATATAGCAAAGAGAGAGGAGACTATGGCAGTATTTCCTCCCTGCTGCACGTGTAAAAGGAGAAAACAAGATACAAATGAAGGCTGAAGGCAGGCCAGGATGACCAGCCGTGGTTCATTTCTCCAGCAGGGCTCAGCCAGCTGGCACAGAGCCTTCTGAGGCCCAGTGGCTCCAGCCATGCACATGACGCCATATGGCTCTGAGGGAGCATTCACTGCTCTTTTTTGCAACGTAAGTAGGGACACCACTGAGCATGTTGTCCCCAGCAACACTGAACCAGTCTGTCCCATAAGATATTTTTGTAAAGTAGTGTGATGTAATTAGGAACCCCTTAGTATACCGCTAGTAAAGGTATGCAATTTTTTTTATACGGCTACAGTGTATATTCTGGACTAGATCAGTTCAGTATCAGTACAAAGCAAAACGTAAAAACCACAAAAGCTAAGGAGATGATACACTTTCTGGTGTTGTGGTTGAAAAACAAAATAGGGAAATAAAAAGAAGAACTTTCAGAAATCTTTTCTTTGCCTTCAAGAGAGATGTCCTTTCTTTCCCCCCTCCCCCCTTCATTTTCTTACACCTATTCTGTAAATTAGATCAACTTGGAATTGAAAAAGTAATTTTGAATTTTAAAATGAAAATCCTGCCCAAAAATGCTAGTGTTTCATTGCAGTAGAAAAGACTAGTCAATCTCAGCCAGTAGTCTCAAGCAGAGCATTTCATCCCACTGAAACAGCATGCTTTGAAAAACTACAGTTGATAAAAACAATTTTGTACACACGTGTGGTATCTCAAAGGCAGTATTTTCAGCTTGTCTGAAACAGGGAACACACATGACTACTGATATCAGAAACAGGATAGATGTCGGTGTCTCCTGCATAGCCTAAATTTAAAAGAACAATTCAAACTGTGAACTAAGATAATAGGGTATGATTTTGCCCAGCGATGTTGTGGATGCCCCATCCCTGGAGGTGTTTAAGATCAGGTTAGATGGGGTTTCAGCAACCTGATCTGGTGGGAGGTGCCCCTGACCATGGCAGCGGGGTTGGAACTGGATGGTCTTTAAGGTCCTTTCCAACCTAAACCATTCTATGATCCTATGGCTACATTCCAAAATTATCTGAATAGTGTATCCCTATCTCGATCATCTGCATAGGCATGCAAGGTCTTCTAAATCTGATTGGAAACAGTCTAAATCAGTATAAACTCTCTTGCGCTTAGATGCAAAAACTGTTTATAACCGTTATTCAGATGAGAGATGAATACAGCCCTAAGAACCAAAAGAAAACATCAGTGGAAACTGTGGTAGATAAAAATCTATGAATACATGTATGAAGTCAGAAATTAGGAAGAGCAAAGAAAGCAAGCATAGGCAACAAGCGGCACACTGGAACTGAAATTTCCAAGACACACCAGGGAGATGCCTGTTTGCACAGGGACTCAGCATATTTGAGTGCCTCTTAAGTTACACCCATCAAGATGATGCAGGTGAGCAGCAAGACTGAAAAACAATGCTTCTGTGGAAGGGATCTGTAGTGTCAGGAAAACTGAGCAACAAACTCTCACAGATAAAATGAGACCTACCCTCAAACAGACTATCTGAAATGGTTTGGACTACTACTGAGTATGTTATGATATGAATTAATGAGAGTGTGAATTTTGAGGGGCCTTTAAAACAGTTTGGGTAGGTATGCAACTGTGCAGAGGCTTTATGCTATAATTGTACATCTGGCACCTTCTATGGCATTTAAGGCTCATTAAATTCTGAATCTTGTGTCATCTGCCCTTGGCTTAAAATAGTTTTGTGTGAGCTTTTTGTCTCTAACTTCCTCTTTAACAGAAGTTGTTTCTGTCAATCTCTTAGCTCCACTTATCCTCTTTATCACATCAGATCCTCAGCAAAAGCATAGACTCAGATTATAGTCCCAGTCCTCCAGGATTTGACTCCCTTCATGTTTATTTATAGGATAGCAAAAAGAACTAAACAGTTTATATAGGACCTGATCCTCTATGAGCAAGCAATAAATAAAAACATTCCAGAATACCTTTTTAAAAATCCCAGTTACACTAAAAGTATTTTTTTCAAACTAAGAGTTTTCTAACATATAGAAGACTGACTGTAACAGTAATATTTTCTATACAAATAGTCTATGAATTGACCCAACATTTTGTTTTTCTATAATACTGCTCTTCAAGACCACTAAAGACACTGACATAACACAATCCAGTAAGTCTCAAGTTGCTCTGACATGAAAGGTTTCTTGTCATAAATCAGGAGACTCACAACAATAGCAGTGTGACATCCCAAAAGAAATTTACATTTAATTTAAAGCGACTGTTTGAAATGAATAAAACATGATCAGAAGTCAGACATTTGTAGTGAAATCAAAAAATATCATACCACTGCTTGCTGATTTCAATAACTGCTTGCAATTACTGGGGAAAAAAGCAACTGACTTATTACAGGTTGGCAGTACAGATTTTATGACAAATTTCTTCCCTGCTATAAAGACTTTACAACTGAAAAGGTAGAATGCTTCATAAAATGAAGTATCTTTTTCTATGATAATAACTGTTAAGGTTTTCCTCAATGCTCATATGCCTCTAGCTTATTTTGTAATGATATAACACCTGCAATGGATTAAATCTGTACTGTAACTGTAGCAGATAGTGTAAGGAATGTCAGTTCTCATTAGCTTGCATATAAATCTGCCTGTTTTGGTAAGCAGGATAAAGGAAAGACCAGTGAACCACTAGAAACCCAAAGCATATGTTGTTCATGCAAAAAGGACATTTAGCAGCAGGGATCTTTTCCACATCATACTCTTTTAGGACTGGAAGAATGTTTTTCAGGAAGAAACAGAAATCTACAAAAATGCATTATCATCGAGTTGTAGTAGGTTTTTTTCATATATATACATGTATAATGGCTTGCTGACACAGCTGAACAGTCATAAAATATCACAGAGTAAATGAGTTGATAACGTAAAGCAGTAATTAGGATTTCGTGCATGTTTATCCTATTTACATATTTTAATGCTTTGATATTAACATGTCAACTTTAATAGTATGTAAATGAATTCCCTTGTGTGAGATTTATCCTCCTCAGCATTAGACATGTATTCATTCCCAGCAACTGTAAATTTCATTCCTTACTTGTCTTTTCAGAGAGATTTTTCAGGATCTTACACAAAATGTTTTCCCCACAATCTCCTGTCCAGGTTCATTAAATAAGTTTATATCTCTAATGGATAGAACAGCAGTAGCCACTGGCTCCACATATCACTGTGCTATAAAAACACATACAGAGAATCTCTTTGTGCCTGGAGGTTTTACAACCATCTAAATAAGAACAGATTAATCAGCCACCTTGCATTCCTGCCTGTTTCTGCATAGTGCTGATGCTTGCTAGAAATCTGATGCAACATACTTAATCTGAGAAGCATAACAACACATGCCATAACAACTGATGCCTCAAAAGCGCCATGGTACGTCACAAAGGTATTTCAAAAGATTCAGGAATAAAAACTAAGAATGCCTTTAGATTTTTTCCACCATTTCAATGCAATCTTGATGTTTCTGTTGACTATGTATCTGGAAAATTTGCATTCTTCCAATGAACACCTCTTAACGAGAAACAGTCAGAAAACAAAGATACGGTATAATAATAATAATTAAAAAAAAAAAAAAAAGTACAGCCTAACACCAGCTATTGGTTTACAGTACACTGCAGTTTAGTTCTGGGTGTACCGCAGAACACTGCATAATACAGCTAGAGTTGCCTGGCAACAAACAGGAACTATATCAGAAAGCAGCAAAGGTGTGAATGAGTAAACAGAAGTGACAGTAACATGAAAATGCCCTGTTAAACCAAGTTTGGTGCTACAATGCCTGACTACACTTTCACAGCATTTCAAATGGAATGTTGGACCAAATTCTGCTCAGTGTTCAAGTGTAATTAAGGTATGTACACATGAACTAGATTTGACTAAAAAAGCTCAGTATAAAATCTAGAGATAAAACACATTAATAAAATGCATTACCATCAGTTTAGCTACTAAATACAAATACAGATTAAGAGCCCAATACTACCTTGAGTAGATGAAATAGGATTGGCATCAGGCACTCGTTGCTAAACTCCTGGAAACCAAGCGCGCACACACATGCACACAAATTGTGCACAATTTGAAAGACCAGTGCTCATTTCCCACATTTCTTTCCACTCAGAAACCCCTCCGCTGAGGCACTGAACTGCTTTTCTGCTTTGAGCTTTATTTGTATAGCTGCAAAATTCTTTTGTTACAGACAACTGCCACTTTAACATATAAGGTAACCTTTGAAAAGTGTCCTGAAAAGGATCAAATTTCATAGTGAATAGACTATAAAATATAATTATAGGATTGATATATTAAATATACCTGGGCCAGCCCTTCATCTGGCTTATATCAGAGAAACTCACATGACCCAGCAAAGCTAAGCTACTTCGTGATAACTAAGGGTCTTTGTTTCTTAAAATGACGCTGAAATATAATTTCCTTCCTTATCCTTTCCTATAGGTAAGTAAAACTCTAAGACAATGCGATCAAGCAGAGATTGATTAGTCAGAATTACACTGATGTAATGTTGGGGCAGAAAGTTGCATGAGGTCATCTTCCTGAACAGATGGTCCAGAGGTATTGGTTTTAACTAGCACATGGTTGAGTAAATAATGTTTAAGTTTTCTTTGAGAGCCTGGGGAGTGAACCAGATAGAGTTGAGTGAAATACCTGTGCCTCCTGCCCACATCATCTGCTACTCCTAGGGTTTTCATTTCCTGCACTGTTTGTGCTTTATCACACGGCTCACTGGTCAGGCAGTCTGTGCCCTTGGTTCAAAAGCTTTTATTGGAAGATTGAGAGAGATGTGAACTTATTTTCAATTTGTAATTTCTTTATATATGTGGTTTGCTTCTTACATGCAAAATCACAGTTAACAGAGACAGAGGCATATGGCTGTATTGCTTTTCACTCAGTAAAATAAGTCTATATGTAATAAAAAATGGCCATATTAGAATAAAAAATCTTCCTAATCAGTTTTATAAATTAATTAGTTTCTGTTCAGATTAAACACCCACTTGAACATACCCATATTTGCCTCCTAAACAGAAAAATTAATTGATTGTACAACATGGACATTGTTAAGCATGTGTTTACAATCTCAAAAGGATTAACCTGGTCCTTGTATTACATCATATTTTCTATATATATACACATTTACTACAGCTTTGTTTAGAATAAAAGTAGTTGATGAAAAGTTCAGCAAATTTCACTATGACTTTTTAATGCTTTGAACAGGAATGTCTCCTTTCATAAGCAGCATCAATGACTTCTGGCAATGTCAGATTAGTGTCTGTTCTATTGCATTTACTTTTCATAGTAACAATCCTGGGAATGTCATTGTTACAATATTTAAATGAACACAGTGATGCAAAATGGCACAGTAAGTATGAAAATAAAGTGCAAGATTCAAAACCAGGGTAATTATTTACAGACAAGTAAACGAAGACACAACTAAGATAACTTTGACTATAAATTGTTTTCTAGTTAGCTTCATTACATAATAGTTTAAGACCTTAAAATGACCCCAAAATACTATTGACTACAAATTATTATTTTGGGGAAACACCAAAATAAATACAGAAGCATAATCACAATGTTATACAAAAATGAAAAAAAATCATTAAATATACTTGCACAGACATTGATGTGATACGGTAAAAATGTTTTAAATAAACTGTCTGCATTACCCATGTGTAAGGTGTAGTCAGACGTGTAGGTCACCTGATTATTCATTTATTCACATTAAACAACTTGCTGCTGTTCCCTTCAGCTTCACTCTATAACTACTGCTGTATGTTGGCAGAGCTTCCACATTTCTATTTTTAAAAAAATGTGTACATAATTTTAAGACTTGAATAATTTCTTATTGATGTTTACAACAAAGGTTCAAAGAGAAAACCATAAAGGAAAAAGAGTAAAATTGACATTCTGATTTGTCTCATTAAAGCCCACCTTTGAGTTAAAGTCATAAAAACAAGAAGAGAGCATCACAGCAATCCAATAAAAGAAAAATGCATACAACTTGGCTGCAAGGCATGTATAACTTTTTTTAACCTACAGATGGGTCCGTATCAAAGAATTCAAACTCCATTCTCTTAATGGCCCTCTGTACAGCAGCCAAGGGTGCATAAAGGAACTGGAAGGGATACAGGTGCTCTTTCATGTATCACTTATACAGGTAAGAGTCAAGTGAAAAATTCACTTTCAGATTAAAATTCTCATCCCATCTTCCTCTCCACAGTTCAGGACATGGTGATCTGTACTGACTGAGATTTGCATCCCCTCTGATTTCAATATGACAAACATCCAGCTTCCTGTGATTGTTTGCAAATGTTTTTATAGTACCCACATAAGAAGGATGAACTCTTGTGGCAACTATTTCTCTGGAAAAGTTGCAATCAATAGCTTCCAATTTACCAAGCTAGATCCCACTTATAAATATACCCATCCATCAAACTATGTGGTTAGTAATGATCTAGTTTCACTTAAGGCACCACAAGTTGTAAGGTCATTGCTGATATTATTGCAGACAAGTGCTTTTCTCATGTTTTTATGACTGTAATGTCATTCCTGTTTGACTTCACTGACACTACTCATGACAGAATTGCTTATGACATAATTATGGAAATACATGGCTTATTATTGCATAATAGCCTTACAAATCTCATGCATGCATCATTATGCAAATATGAACAGTGGAGCAAGCGTTGTTGATGTCAATATGTCCATGCCAGAATAAGCTAATCAAATGAAATATAGTCCAATTAGCAGCATGGTGGGCAATCTTAAATAAAAGGAGATGTTCAAAGGAGGAAGGAGTACTTAAAAATTATGGCAAAAATATGACATACCTTCAGAAAAAAAGTAAAGATTTTTATTCAGTTGATCCCAAGACATGATAACTCAAGGAATGATGGATAATATACATGTCAAATACAAAGTCCTCTAAAACTACATCACTTAATTTAATCTCTGTAAAAGTTATAAAAACTGATCTAAGCTAGTCTTGCAGTTACACCTAAAGTTAACAGAGGGGATAGGGAGGGAGAGACCTTCAGACTCCCACAACTAAAATAATTTTATTTTATTTTAAGGCAGTATTTATTACCTTCTGACAGCACTCATACCCCTTCAAGTACTATAGTGAGAACCTATAGCTTAGATAACACATTTTAGAAGACTGTAATTATTTAAGACTTTAGAAATTATTTAAGGCTTTGAACAACCCAGTCTAGTGGTATGTCACTGCCTAAGGGGGGGGGGTTGAATTAGATGATCTTTAAGGTCCCTTCCAACCCAAATCATTCTGTGATTCTACATGTATGACAAATCCCATCCTAAATGTTATATACATACACAAAATAACCCATATATCCTATTAAAAGCCAAATGACCAGGTTATCTCCTTGCTCAGACAGCATAAATCTATTCTCTACATAATAAATAAATAGGGATGATGTGGCAATCTCATGTAGATTCTAATGTACTATATTAACTCAAGGAGCACAGTGGTTTGCTGGTTAAATGAAAATATCTCTGGAAGGAAATTGAATTTTGAAAGCTCAATATTCAAGTTTCAAGGGGGAAAAGATGCTTATGTTAACTCTCAGTTGCAGGGATGCCTATCATTATCAGACTTGACTCCTTTCCACTTCCAGCCTCTCTGGCTTCAGAATACCCTGGGAAGCATGGAGCACGCAAAAGCATATTAGCACTGGAAAAATGGGTTTGCTTCGTTTTGTGTTTGCCACATGAATAACAAACGGTATATAAAAGCTTGAGGAAAATGACATTACAGAAGAACTATGCACTTTTAATCAACAAGGGAACCAATAAATATGACATAAAACCAGGACTATGTTTTAGTTTGGAAAAAATAGAAAAGTGTTCTTTAAAAGCTACTTTGTTTACCTGCCACCAGCCATGTAATCTGCATTCTCATTGAAAAAAAAAAAAAAACCAAAAAAAAACAAACAATTTACCCCCAGGAGAATAAAAAACTGAGTGAATTTTGATTGCAATAAGAAATCAATGGGATTTCTATAATATATTTTTTATATTTCCATATATATTTCCATACAGCTTAAAACTGTATGGAAAGTTTAGGGACTTTTCCATTTGGTTTTAAACATATAATTTCCAGACTGAAGAGAAATTGCTTGCTATAACTCTTCAGTACTATACCTCTGAAAATGTATGGTGTGAAATACATTAGTCAATATTGTTTCTACTCTATGACTGGCTGACGAGTCAGTTATCTTTTGCAAGAAAATAGCAAACATGAGTTTCACTACAAATGTATTCTGTTTAAGAATCTTTTACTATTCAGGAAAAAATGTTGTAACAAGCAAACAGCAGCAACATGAATTCGAGTTATCTAACTAGTGAAGAGGTCCAGAGTAAGTTGCTACCATTTTCTGCAGTACACTCTGCTTTTTGACCTGTAATAAATCAGTCAAGATACACTGTTTCCAGGATATACAATATCAAGGTCTCAGTCTTTCTATTATCCTAGATGCTGTCACAAAGATGTTGTGCATAGGGACTAGATCTCTGTCTTAAAAGTTAGACTTTCTGAAACTAAATGGCACTGTACTGGTAACATATAAAAAACCAGTACCACCTCATTTAATTTGCAACCCTTTTTTTTTTTTTTTTTGAGTCTTTTTTCCTTCAGTCTGCATAGGAAAATAAATTTTATAGTCATCATTGATCAACTACCATCCTCCTGAAGTTCCTGTGAGTCAAGAGAAACCACTAGCATACATTGCACAGGATTTGTTCTGTTTCTACACGTGCCAAGTGAAAAAAGGGTAAGGGAAGACACAGGAGAAACAGCAAAAGAAATCAAGGAACATAGGGTTTTGACAGAAAGGTGACTGTCTGGAGACATCAGGCTGTTCAGTTTCCTGCTTGCATCAGTCTTACTGCCTACTAACTGTGAACTGAAGCACAGGGTGGTTGCAGGGGAGAGTGGGACCAGCAAGAACCCAGAGCAGATGGCTGTGAGCACTACGTTGGATGCAGATGCTGACAGGCACATGCACTTGGCATGTCTTTTGATTCACTGAAAGCATCTAGGACTTATATACAAACAGTTGCTAAGCAATTTGTTTGCACTGGAAACTACTGGCGCTGGACCAACCAAATAGGCATGAAATAGTGGCAGAGTGTGGGTCTGTTTTGTCCTTTCTTTCTGAATTAAGTGCCTCAGTGAAACCATTCTCAAAGGGAAAACAAGACAAAAAAAAAAAAAAAAGATATCCAAGAAGATACCCATAGACATGTTCACTGAGGTTCAGTTCCTACTTCATCTGTAATGTTACGACATATTACTGGGAAATCACTCTTCTTACACCTGTGACTACATAGACTCAGAGGCCTCAGTATAAGATTTTGACACTTAAATCAAAAAGCCAAACTCCTGGAAAATGTCACTTGTAATTCTTGCACAAAAAACTTGATTACAAAGGTTCAGCTTACAGTTTTGGAGAAGCCTCTTTGCTACTCAAGAAAATCCAATTAAGAATTGAAAAAAAAAATAAAAAATAAAATTTTACATCTACTGCTGGTAAGTATATTTTAAAGGTCTGAAGAAGTCAGTACTTTTTTTCTTCTTTCACTAGAGCAGTATTGTCCACTACTTTTGGAAAGAAGGTATTGTACTTGTCTTGATGCCATAATAGTAGGTCTACCAGATATGCCAAAAGAATGCTTTGCCATGTGTCCTTTGAGCAGGAACATGGCACTGCTAACAGTTTTACAGAAGTGAAACAAGGTACCTCTGAAATGGCTATAGCCACTGTTACCACTTACACAGAAGCCAATACATATCTGGCATTTCAGCAGAAAGCCAACTTCTATTATTTTGGTTAGATATGTTAATTTTTCTCAATCTGATAAATAATAGAGGATTCTCTGGGTCTCTCTTACATCCCTCTGCACATCACCATGATTAATGTAAAAAAAAAAAAAAAAAAAAAAGGCCAAGAGCTCTATGCAGATAAACAGGATTTTCTAAAGCAATCTAGCCAAAAGTTAGCTAGATTAGCATTTTCACATTCTCATGTCCACTGATGCATGACTGCAATGTGGACAGCTGCTTGGGATGCCAGGCTCTGCATCTAGGATCCAGCAAACATACTTGGTGCTCAGACATTGCTTCTTTGCTACCCAAGCTCATGCCCGTGTGTTCAGGCAGAACTTTGCCTACTCATCACTTCGTCAGACTCCTCAGACTGTTAATTTGAGGGAGGTAGCAAGTGACTACAGGCTTGGATGGACAGGCTGCCCACTCCTAAAGAACCCCTTGCTGCTGTACTAGGCCACTCTTTTGTAAAGTGCTGTTGTATTCAATGCTTTGTATAACTTCACTCTTAGCTTTGTTCATTGACACCTAATTAAGGAGGGGAAAAAAGAAAAAGCAAAGGGAAAGAAAATACAGAACTCCTGCTGTATTCCAGAATGACAGGTTCTAACTCTTCCGGTATTTGGCAAAACACAGACACTAGAGGGAAGGTAAAGATGCCTGAAGGATGTACAAATGTCTGGAGACACTTTTCATGTAGAAAAGAACAGGGAAACCTTAGGGAAAACACCACCATGTAAGATGAAGCAATGAAGAGTGCAGCATCTCTACATTATTGTATTTTCATCACAAAGACATCATGTGCATTTTAAAATTCAAAACAATCCTCTATTCTTACTGAGCCTTCCTATAAGGAATAATATAATAGTGTAATCTAATCTACGCAGAGTATTGTATCAGAAAAACATATCTGATACTACAATGCTCAGGTGCAAAATGAAAACAGAAAAGATGGATAATCTGAAGTTATGCTGTATTCTCATCACATTTTAAACACCTGCGTGTTCACAAGAATGTTTTGAAGTGTTTCAAATTTGCACCTTTTAAACAATTTTCCTTCAAAAAGAGCTTGACAACATAAAAAAATGTAAAATAACTAAATCATATCTCATAGCAAGATAGGAGATGAAAAAAAATGGCATTAACTATACCAGTTCGGAGTGTAATGAGTTTTCTAAAACAAAACTTCACTTTTGTCAACCTGACTTCGAAATGCAAGGAAGTATATTAAACTGATGGGTCAGCTCTGGAATCAAACTGGAATTCTGCTACTGGGAATGGATGCCAATCTTGGAGCTTGCCAGCACAATGCATGTTGTCCATATGCTACATTTGTGCTGTTTGAGTACTCCCTGTGTGTTGTAGCTATCACTATTAGTTTTTCTGTTACCATGTGACTCTAGTGATATCAATTTAAACTAATGACTTACTTGGGTGTCCTGATATTACCTTATTCACTGAAGAATAAAAAAGTGCCACCCTCTAATCTGAAGCTGTAATTTGAAAATCAATTGTACTGAGGACTCAGCAATCATTATTTTTTGATTCTTGGCCAGTTGGCATGATCAATGCATTAAAAAACTTCTTACCTGGAAACCATTCTTTCTTGTCACAGTGAAAAACTGCACCCGACTATGTTTTCATACATAGTTACACAATTAGTTACATAGTTGATACCAATAATAAGAGAAATATCCATGCTGAAAGCCAGTAAGGTCTTAAGCAGCACATTTCATAACACTTCTGCAAAGCATTTTAGATGACTCAGACAAAACTAGCGTTTCCCCACTGCTGAAGGTAGCAGTATTGCACTGGCTGTACAAGTTTTGGCACTAAATTTTGGCAGAGTTTGCTTTAAACATCCTCTAGAAGGTGGCTAGGTTATTGGGAGTTCATATCTTGGTATTTTCTAATTCTCTCTACCAATTGGAGATTATAGTACACACCATCACATACCTAGTTCCATTCTTGGAAATTCCTTAGTGGTTGTGTGGGAATAGAAATGTTGTTTTTGCAGAGTTACATTGTTTAGAAGGAGGGAATGTGGTACTGAGATATGCTTACAGTGATAAGAAAGTTTAGCAGGCGACCTAGTGAAATGCAGACAACCAGACTCCTCAGGACAATTAGGTGAAAATCACGGTGTCAAGTCAAGTCAGATAAGTGAAGAAACATTACCACTTCAAGCAGTAAAAATGTCAAAAGAAATTTGAAATTTAACAGGCCGGCAACTGAAGGCCATGCATTGTTTGTGAAGCATCAGATAGATTGTGAACCTGGATTACCCACTCAGTGGGGAAACAGGGGAGGGTCCTGCCATCAAAAGGTATATAAACTGTGTTTTGGAACTAGTAGATGCGCTCTCTCCTGCTTGTGGGGCGCCCGCCATTGCAATCGCGAATAAATTACTACTTCACTGAGATCCTCGCCTGAGCCTAAGTTATTGGCTACGGAGTGTTTCTCACAATTTGGGGGCTCGTCCGGGATCCAGTCACCTACTGGGGAGCCCCACCGCCGCAGCAGCAGGAAGGCATGCCCCGCTGATTTCAGCGGTCCTGTGCATCGACGGTGGCGGTTCTGCGGAAAGCTGACAGAGGGCCCGAGACTGGTTAAAGAGGCAGGATCCGTGAAGTAGTGGGGAAAGGAAGAAGGTAGGCACTCCGGGTTTTTAAGAATCGATCCGGTAACTCTGTGCACAGACCAAGGTAAGAAATATTAAGTATTGCCTTGGGGGTCGGGTATCTGGTGTATGGTAAGCCCTTGCACGGGGAAGTGCTGGCACTACACCAGGGGAATCTGGTGTACGGTAATCCTTGCACGGGGAAGTGCTTGGAAGTACACCAGGGAATCTGGTAAACTCAGGTGTGCGGTAACACTGGCACGGGGAAGTGCTTGGCGGTACACCCCCATCTTTCAGTACGTTGGTGTGTGGTACACTGCAGAAGGGAAAATTCTGTAGCACATACTGGCGAGGGTTAGGAAAAATGGGAAAATATGAGTTCCAGGGGACAGGGAGATATCCCTGGGGGAGTGCCTACTAATAGTTCTTCCTGAAGAATTATAAGAAATTGGAAACATAATCCCAAAATTAGAGGGATTGTAAAAGAAAAATAATTTAAAAAAAAAAAAAAAAAAGGTTAAATATTGTGTATCAGTCTGGACAAAAGAACCAATTAAGGAAACAGCAGTATTTTGGCCAAAATACGGGTCTGATGAAAATTCAGGCTTTAAATTTATGTGTAAACAATGATTCCTTTTTCAGAGAAGGAGCCAAGTTATGCTCCCTATAATCTTAATATTGAACCGGTGGCAGCAGCAGTCACTCCAGGAAGGGAGACAGGGACTGTAATTAACACTGTCCCTAAAGAAGGATCGTACTCTAGGCTCTGGCAAGAATTAGAACAAGGTAGAAGAGATATTGAGAATTTTGCCTTCCCTGATACTAACAGTACTAACACTAACAGTGTATCCTCTTAGGTGAACTACCCCCTCCTCCTTACCAGCAGAGAGGTTAGGACTTTTAAGAAGGAGAGGAAGTCTTTATTCGAGGACCCCAACAGCCTAGTTGAACAATTAGACCAGTTCCTACGACCTGATTTATACTCTTGGGGGAGGGAATTATGTCTGTAAGTATGTTGTTTACAGGGAAAGAAATGGGAATGATCAGGAGGAGAGCTGCTATACAAGAATGGGAAAGAGCTCATCCTCCAGGACCAGGGGTAATACCGGCAGGGCAGAAATACCCACTTGCCAATCCTGGCTGGAATAATAATAGTGTGCAACACAGAAATCATATGAGAGACTTGGGGTCAGAATGAGAAAGTACTTGAGGATGAGACCTGAGAACCCAGTATCCCAAGCGCTCTTGAAAGTTCATTGTGTGATTAAAGCCTGGCAAAATACGCAGAAAATGCTTCAGAAGGTGGGGGGATGTAGTGAACAGTCGCTGGGGGACCCTCCTGTGGGAGGCCCTGGAGGTATGTGTCTGGAGGGGAGATAAGAAGGAAAAAAAAAAAAAAAAAAAAAAGAGAGAGAGTGAAACTAATGGTATTGACAGTGGTGCAGCGGGTAGTGAGGCAGAGGGTCGGAGAAAGAGGAAGAAAATCTTCAGGGGGAGTTAGGGCCAGGATGGAAAGGAGAGGAAGAGAGATGAAGGAATGGCAGGCAAAGAAGGCTGCCTGTGTTGTGGCCTGAGTCCTAGCAGGGACAGGCTTTGATAAGATGTTTTAAGTGTGGCCAGGCTGGCCACTTCGAATAGGAATATCCGGAGTGGAAGAAGGAGGAAAGAAGGAAAATGGGATGAAATATGCTATATTGATATGTTGTTTATCTTGGAGGGAAAAGGTATGGAATTAAGTTGGACCCTGACTGAGCCTTTGGTGCTGGTATTAGAAAAGTACGGGCTGGAGAAAGATAAAGGAAGTGTTAAAAGGGTTGCTGAAGGGGTTAAAGGTGTGGCATGTAATATTTAGCAGAGCTGTCTGAAGTTGAATGAGCAGGGAAAGGTGATGTAGGCATTATCTAAGTAACAGTCTAGAAGTTTTGGTATATTTGCTGTGGTGTTTGGTCAGCTTCCCAAGCATCGGGGAGGGGGGAACAGCCTGCTCCACCAGGGGCCTCTCCAGCGGCAGCAGGGGGGCTTCGGCTCCAGCGCCTGGAGTGCCTCCTCCCCCTCCTTCTGCACTGACTTTGGTGTCTGCGGGGGGGTTTCTCGCTCTCCCAACTGCTGTTACTTGTAAAGTATCAGGGATTAAATTAACTAATGAAACCCTAAATGTGATGGGGGTAGAAGGGACTGGGATAACAGTGCCACTTTTGGGGGATACCAAGCTGAGACTAGGGGATAAAATGATCACTGGGCAATTATTGTATGTATCCAAGGCAGAGACTAACTTGTTGGGAAGGGATTTGATGATTAAATTGGGCATTCAACTAGTAAATTGTTAGACTGGAATAACAGTGTTATTAATGGAGTGCTCTCTGGCCCTGAGAGCAAACATACATGTATATTCACCTCTGACTGGAAAGACCCTGAAATGGGGGCGGAAGCAACAATATAGGTGGACAATTTTACCTCAGGGGTTTACAGGGCCACCTATCTATTTGGGTAAATTCTAAAAAAGATTTTGGAGCAATTACAACCTCCCAAGGAGGTATTAATGTTACAAATATGTGGATCATTTTAAGGAAAATCGATACTCCCTGATGGGAGAGAAATGCTGAATAAAGTGATAATGAGGCAAATATTAACTGTTTTACATCAGAAGAGTCATTGGGAGGTGCAAGCAATGTGTGATGTTGTTCTAAGAAAGCATGTCTGTGTAGGAGAATATACTTTAGAGAAGCACACATGCAGAGGATGTACTACTATATGTCAAAAGGTAAATAAAAAGGTCTTCTGTAACCTATCTAGAGGGGGACGGGAGCCAGGGCTTTGACCTTTCCAAAGTATACAGGTAGACTTTACTGAGTTACTTGTTTGTCCTAATTGACCACGTGACTGAATGGGTGTAAAGCTTTACTGCAAGGGTTAAAGCAGGCCTTAGAGATTGAGTGGGATTTTCACAGCCCCTGGCACCCCTCCTCTTCTGGAAAGGTAGAGCGAATGAATGGTGAAATGAAGAAACAACTAACAAAACTTGTGCTGGAAACTAAGGCTTCTTGGGTAAAATGCTTACCCCTTGCACTGTTAAACATATGGACACAGCCCAGAACTGATGTAGGAATTTCTCCTTTTGAAATGCTATATGGTATGCCCTATGAGTTGGAATTGCCACTTGATCACCCTCAATTCTAATTAAGACTTGGAAAGAGACTGCTTTAACACCACGATGGGGAAGGCCCCTATGCTGTTTTGCTTACCACAGAAATGGCTATTCGAACTGCGGAGAAAAGATGGACACATGCCAGCCATGTGAAAGGACCAATCCGGGAAGGTAAATGGGAGGCAGCTCCAGGCCCTGACAACTTGAAGCTGACACTAAGACGGACTCGATAAGTATTTTATATTATCTGTGTATCGTGGGAAGGGGAGGAGGCCCTGTTTCAAAGGCTCCCTAGTAGGTTCCCCTGAAGAACACTGCTGCTGCCAAGAAGAACCGATACCTTGTAGTTCGCTGCAACCGAACTGACAAGCGAGGCAGAGAAGTGAAAACGGTGGGGGACTGAGGGGCCGACAATTTAGATGGGCTCTGACCACCTCCTACGATACATGGGAGTCAGTATCATCGCTTTGGTCAGCTATGGGTCTGCGCATCCCCATCAGCCTTTTAAATGGAGCTTGATCAGATGGGAGGATTAATTCATCATCCAGCAAACAACGACAGCAGGTGCTCCCAGTTTCCGCATCACATTATGTGACCTGGTGTCAGTGCAGCCATGCTTTAACCGATCAGGATTTTATTTCTGCCCAAGTTCTAACACAGGAAAGGGGTACTGTAATTACCCGAACATGTATTATTGTGCATACTGGGGGTGTGAAACCATTGCTATGGACTGGACACTCGGGGCTGGTCGGAATAAATTCTTACAAGTGGGATATGGGCCGCAAGGTTGTAACCAAAAAGCAGGTCCCCGTTACAGGTGGTGAGGGCATGGTATAGGGTATACAGGAACCTTCCATGGAAATAAAGAAATTTGCAAGGTTCTATATATAAATATAACAAACTTGGATGATACTAGCTGGGTACTAGGAAAAATGTGAGGTGTCAGATTTTACAAACACAGAACAGATAGGGGAGGACTCGTACTAATAAAAAGGAGGATGCCGATAGGCCCCAGGCAGTAGGACCAAATGAGGTATTGTCAGAAAATGTCCAGGGAATCCAGCCTGCGGAAAATACTTCAGTGCCAACCCTCGGCAGCCCTACGAGCTCAGGTAAAGCCGAGAATGATAACATAGCTGAGAATAACATATGGGGGGGTCATGAATGCCAGCTACCAATTATTAAACAAAACAAACCCAAATGTAACAAAACACTGTTGATTATGCTTTAGTATAAGGCCTTCATATTATGATGCTATCGGGAATCCTGGGGAGCCCACCCGCACAAACGAGAACAGCCCTCTGCATTACAGTTGGGGAAAAGACATAAGGGTAACACTAACACAAGTCACTGGAGGTGGTAGGTGTGTGTGCATGGTTCCTAGTGGGAAGTGTCACCTATGTAATATCATGGAGAATGGAAAACAATCAACCGAGTGGCTAATCCCAGCCAACAACGCTAGGTGTGTTTGTGTGTGAGTGGGCATAACTCCTTGTCTATCACTAAAACTCTTTAATGCGTCTCGTGATTTCTGTATACAGGTGATAATTATACCAAGGATTCTATACCACCCTGAGGATTGTATGTATACCCAGCACACAGTGGAAAGTCATCATCTGGAAAGATGGGAACCATTCACGGCTCTAACTTTGGCCACCCTTATAATCCTGGGAGGAGCTGGAGTGGGAACCAGGGTAGCCTCATTGGTTAAACAAAATCAAGAATTTACTTCCTTATGCATTGCTGTGGACGAGGACCTGACCTAAATTGAACAATTCATCTCGGCCCTGGAAAATCTATCAGGTTGCTTTCAGAGGTAGTGTTACAAATTCATAGGGGATTAGATTTGGTATTTTTTTACAACAGGACGGGCTGTGTGCAGCCCCGAAAGAGGAATGCTGTGTGTATGCTGATCACACTGGAGAGGTAAGAGATACAATGGCAAGACCCAGGGAAGGGTTGAAAAAAAAAAAAAAAGGAAACGGGAGAATGAAGCCCGACAGAGCTGGTACGAATCTTGGTTTAATTATTCACCTTGGCTTACTACTTTATTATCAACAATAACAGGACCTTTGTTGTTCTTAATAATAGCACTAACTTTTGAACCATGTATTTTTAATAAATTGATTGTGATCTTAAAGGGACATTTAGAAGCGGCACATTTAATGCTCATACATGCCAGATACGAGCCAATAAGTACCAACGAAGGAATCGAGGAAACATTAGTTCTTAGTAGCCAGGTAGCCAGGCATTGCCGAAATTCAATGAACAAAATGAGTAACTAAAAGAAAAAGGAGGGATTGTAATACACAATAAATGTTTGTTCATTGTCTTTTGTAAAAACAAGGAGTTCTGTTTGAGGAACAGGAGTTGTGAAAACTCCCTGCTGAAGTAAGGAGCTGTATAATGCTTAGCTAGACACTATGAAAATTCCTTTGCTTAATGTAACAAAAAAAAAGAACCCTCTCCCCTTCTCTCCTTCTGCATCTCAGTAGCCTCTTTTGTTCAAAAAACACTGCTGCAAAGTTCATGTAACCATCTCCTGATAAGTTGTTAAACTAGTGTATCAACATCCTGCCTTCCGGTCTCACGCTGGGCCAACATGACCAAATAAAGAAAGAAGTTGAACCACAACGCCGAGGAAGACTACGGCCTTCATCTTCACGACCACCAGAGGAACGGAGACGACCCCCTAGCAACAGTGCACGCAGTCGCAGAACATACCCGGACGTGCTGCGTAATCCTGAAATCACCAAGATATAAAAAGGGACCCTGGGGGGGGTGAGGTGCGCGCCGATGGCGGAGCCGAGACTCCCCGGCCGCCCAGCGCTGTTTTGCTTGCTGTTGCTTACTCAATAAATTCCTTTCTATTATTAATGCAATGCTCTCTGAAAATTAATTAAGGGGGCAACTTATAACACTAACATCTAACCTAAAACTCCCCTGGCGCAACTTTAGCCCATTCCTCCTCATCCTGTCACCAGGCACGTGGGAGAACAGGCCAACCCCCACCTCACTACAGCCTCCTTTAAGGTACCTGTAGAGAGCGATAAGGTCGCCCCTGAGCCTCCTCTTCTCCAGGCTGAACAAGCCCAGCTCCCTCAGCCGCTCCTCGTAGGACTTGTTCTCCAGGCCCCTCACCAGCTTCGTCGCCCTTCTTTGGACCCGCTCAAGCACCTCGATGTCCTTCTTGTAGCGAGGGGCCCAAAACTGAACACAGTACTCGAGGTGCGGCCTCACCAGAGCCGACTACAGGGGGACGATCACCTCCCTAGCCCTGCTGGTCACACTGTTTCTGATACAAGCCAGGATGCCGTTGGCCTTCTTGGCCACCAGAGCACACTGCTGGCTCATATTCAGCCGACTGTCCACCATCACTCCCAGGTCCTTCTCTGCCTGGCAGCTCTCCAACCACTCATCTCCCAGCCTGTAGCTCTGCCTTATGGCAACACGCTGCACCATGGATAGGGCGGGGCAGCCGGGCTGCTAGGGGTTACGCTGGGCACTGGTCAGTGGGTAGTGAGCAACTGCATTAGCAGTACTATTATCATCATCATCATCATTATTATTTTCCTGTCTTAATAAACTGTCTTTATCTCAACTCGCAGGCTTCACTTTCCCGTTTCTCTCCCCCGTCCCAGAGAGAGAGGTGGGAGGGTTGGAGAAGGGCTGTGTGGTGTTTAGCTGCCGGCCGCGTTAAACCACAACAACACCTCAAAGGGGTTGGGGAAAAAAACACACGTTTTAGAAAAGACTTTCACTGAGAAGAAGGATTCTAGTTTTAAGGTACTGGTACGCCATCAGCATGCTCATAGGCCTTTGCTGATTTTAGCCGGAGGTTTATCAGGCCACAACTCACTGCACATGCTTTCTCTCTTGCTTTTCAATCTACAAATCGAACAGAGATTGAACATATAGAAATACAGTACCTTGAAAAGCGTCTTCTGTTGACAGTTCCCCTCAGTATCGCCATACTTTCTTCAAAGCTGGAGACCGAACACCGCAGGATGCTTTTTCTCATTGATCTTAAACGGTGTCCGTTGAAACATTCAATACTGGTAGAAGAATAATCCTAGGGAAAGAAGGAAATAAGAATATATTTATGTGAACCACGTAGATTCAGATAAAGAAATTCTGCCTCACGCAAGTTTAATTAACCCTCCTGACTTGGTAGTGGGGCAACTAATGGCAGGCAGACACTGAAACGCTGCTGTGCTCAAGAAAAACCTGGAGGAAACAAACAAACAAACAAAAAAAAACTTTCAAAACTAAAGCTTCCCTCTCCCCACCATTTTCTTGTGGATAACTTAAGCTTAATATCCTTGGCAAAAAGATATTGCAGCAAAACCTTTCACATAAACTTAGTGTTTCGTGAAAAACAACAACAACAAAAACTTTAAATTCAATTGGAATTTTTTTCAATAAATTCAATTGGAATTTAAATTCAAAACTTTAAATTCCATTGAATTTAAATTAAAGAGAATAAACTAATTAAATTTAAAAAAATTAAATTCAATTGACTGTTCAGAGGAACAGTCAAGCTTGACATTATACATCCTAGAATTAAAATCTAGTTCGAGTTTTTCTCCCATCTCCAGACCTTGCTAAAGATGCTTATTAGGAGCTCTGTCAAAAAAAAGTGTAAGGCTTGTTATATCAAAGCTTTGAACCCTTCTTACTGCCCTTGACCTTCTTCACATTGCTGCTCCTACAAGGGTGAGTACTATCATTTTTAGTACGGGAGGGAAGCTGTGATATCCTTGAGTGGGGGGGTCGTTCTGTTTACAAAATGAAGTTCCAATAAGAGTACATCAAATGAAATTTCACTCCAAAGTCAGAAAATAGACAAGATTCTTCTGCTTCCCGGCACTAACTTTACTAAGAGCTTAGCTAGCGTTTCCTCAAGGTAACAGCAAAGGCATGAAGAAGTTAGAGGAGGGCACTGGTAAGGGCACGTGGGAGAATGCTTTTCTTCCTCCTGTTCTCCGTGCTGATAGAAAGGGGCCTCACGAGATGCTTGCCCTAGCACAAGTTTGAATCCAGGCATCTGAAACAACTCTTGAAGACGTTTTTTATTCCCCAGACCCAGCAGAGATGAAACAAGACCTAAAGCTTGATGAGACCAGCCTGGTCTGCCACAGTGATGTTTAATGTTTTTCCTCCAGGAGGCTTAAGAAAGGAAAGAGTGGAATAACTCAGGAGACCTCTGTACACATAGTTATGCATTTATTTGATGACTTCTCTGCAACAAGCACAGTGCCGTGTACTCGTGTTATTCTTTATCAGCTCTTCTTTTATCTTCACCTTGTCTCAAACACGGGCACAGCCAGGAACAATGGACCAGGAGCCCTGACCATCCTCTGGCTCCTACAAAAGCATCCCAAGTCAGTGAGACAGCAGACACTGAGAAGCACTACGTTACCTGCAGCAGGCTGCCAGCAGGGCAGAACTGGCTCGTATCAGTCATACAAGGCTGAAAAAAACGCACTCAAGAAGTGAAATTCAGCAGAAGCAAGTGGCTAAACCAGAGCAAGGAAACTGCAGGAAGGAATTTTGTAGTAGTTTGAAAGTTATTTTCCTCCTACTATGGGAAGTGATCAACAATTGCTTCTAAGAAGTTAGCTGTTGGGTGTCTCTAAGGAAGCAAGCAGATGCTCAAGTGCCAGCCAAACAGGTAAGTGTGTTTAGGCTAGGAGCTCTGGTGTCAAGTCCCTACGCAGATGACTCAGGAAGGCTCAGCAGAGAAAAGGGCCACTTCCCACTTTCCCCAAACAAAAAGGGAACTCTGGAGCACACGGGTGTCAAGTACAGGTCACAACAAAACGACCTTGTTCGGCCTGAGGAATCACAGCAGGGTTGTAAAGCTGCAGACAAACAGCCTCCAGAGGGACAGCCGCCGCTTACGGTCTGCCACAGGACTCCTTGGGACTGGAAACTTGGGAGAAGACGAAGCCATCAGACTCCGGTTTACCTGAGACTTTCTGCTGCATGCTCCTTAATCTAGATGGATGAAATACGCAGGTAAATGGCTTGCTGGTATCAGGAAAACTGCAAAAGCTGCTATTGCCGAGTCTTTGCGCACCAGAAAGTCAGGGAAGAGACATTAGGATGTGAACAAGCAGCTAGGAGCAGGATCGCCATCTCTGTCATCTAGGGCACTTCTACATGTCTCTGCTATATGAGTGCTCCAGCAAAGGCTGGCGGTCCTACAAACGAAACAGGAGTGACTCTGTGCCTCGAAGCATGGGAAAGTTCTGCAAAGAGGTGAAAAAACACAAAGAAAGAAACCAAACCAAACACACCTTACAACCTGTTTCATGAGAAGGATTCTGCTTTCGCTTCAGTGAAAACTTTACATTTAACTTCCCCATTCCTGCTCCCACAAGGAAAGCGGGCCAGCTGTTTGCCCTGCCTGACTTTGCACAGCCTTCCCTCACGTGCCACGGGCAGCTCAAGTCCTTGCAGGCTTTGACAACCGCTTCTCATGCACACTGCAACGGCAAAGTGGAGATACTGAAGCAGCCTCCAGCGCCTGCTTGCAAAGAGACGACACCCCAAGGGCTGCTTCCTGCTTAGTTCAGTAGACTTGAAATGAGAAGGGGGAAGAGAAAGAGCAAAACAAAACCCCAGCCTGAACCCAAAGAGCCGAGAACGCTGAGCTCGGCGGCACGGAGAGCTGAAAGCACCGCTCGGAGGCGGGGCTCGCCCTGAGAGCTGGGAGGTGCTTTGAGGTGGTTCTGCTCTGCCTTTGGGAAGAGCAGAGCTTGAGCTCTAGCTAGCTGTGTGTACAGCAGCCAATTCCTTCAGGTGATGCTGAGCGGGGATGGGAGCAGCCAGACGGAGCTGGAAATGGTGTGGATGAAATACCAGACACACAAATCGTCCCTAAGAGCAAATTAGGGTTTTCCCCAACACCATCAACCCCTTAAGGGAAGTCGTAACCACATTACACCCCCTAACTAACGTTTTTTTACTTCAGCACTAATTAACCCTGATTTTTAGCCTTGCTCTCCGAGCCCCCTCAGCACCCCCCGCGTGCACCTGCCCGCGGGGCCGCCTGAGGGGGTGGGGGGCTGGTGAACGAACCCCCCCCCAAAGCTCCCCGCCCGGGCTCGCTCGGAGGGAACCCCGCGGGAACTCACGGCCGGGGCTGCTCTCTGCCTGCTCGTCCTCCTGCCGCCGGGCTGCAGCGAGAAGAACTCGGAGCTCGAGTCCATGGCAGCCAGGGACCGCCGGCGGCTGCCGGCGCTGCGCCTCAGCACCACCATGGCGGCGCCGCAGGGCCTCCCGGAGGCGCGGCGCCCGCTGAGGCGGCCCCGCGCCGCGGCCCGCTGAGGATCCCTCCGCCTCACACGGAGCCCTCCATCCCCCTCCTCCCCCCTTTCTTCCCTCCTCGGCGCGGCTCCCTCTTCCGGCCCTCGCTGAGGGCCGGCCCTCGCCCGCTCTTTTAATTTTTTTTTTTTTTTTTTTTTGGAAGTATTTTTTAAATCTTTGCCGGCGGAGGGTTACAGGCGGGAGGCGCAGCACCGTTTGAGCCTTTTGGCGGGCGGGAAGCGGCGCGTGCCGCCCCCTCAGGCGGGCGCCGCCTCCTCACGGGCTCCGCGCCCGCCCTCAGGCGGCTCCCTCAGGAGCCCGGCCCCGTTCCCCAGCACGGGAAATCTGCCCCCGGAGCATGGCGGAGCTGGATGAGGACCGGTACCGGCCGGCGGTGCCTCCCCGAGCCGCCTGCGCCTACACCGGCTGCTACTGGTAAGGGAGGCGCCTGAAAATGGCGGCCGGCGCCTGAGTGGAGGCTGGCGGCACGCTGAAGGGGGGAGTTGAAAACGGAGCTAAAAACCCCGCAGGGAAACCTTCCCGGCCCGGTTTGGGTTGCTGGAAGTGAAGGTGAAAAGGGGATTGAAAAGAAAACGGTGCCGTCGACGGTTGTGTTTTGCAGTGAGGAAAACGTGTGGAAGCTGTGCGACTACATCAGGAGTCGGGGGGAGCGCCCTGTGGAGGAGTTCTACGCGGTTTTCATCTCCAACGAGAGGAGGATGGTGAGTGGGTGAGTTGTGCGCTCCGTGGGGGTGGTAAACCACAGGCGGGGGGAGGTGGGAGGCGCTTTAACTACCCCAGGCCTTTTAACTACAGCCTGGGGTAGGTGAGTCTTGGCCCCAGGCCCCCCTGCAGCAGCTGAGAGGCACGCAGGCAGCAGCACCTGGGAGCATGAAGAATTTCATTTGTTTCTGGCCTCCAGACCCCACGCAGTATTTGCTCAAGACATCAAGGCAACACCAGAACCTGAGAAGCAGTAAAAGGAAACAGCTCGACCTGCTGCACCAGAAGAGAGCCCTGCTCTCTCCTCTAGAAGCCCCAAGGATAAGGATACCCTCAGGGGAACAAAAGGTTCACGGCATTCTTTCCAAGCTTAAAAGAAGTTGCCCTAAAACAACAGATCAATCTTAATTAAAGGTTAAAGGTTGGGCTAGATGATCTTAAAGGTCTCTTCCAACCTGAATGTTTCTATGAATGTCCTTACCTGTCACGCTTGGATTGTGGGAAGAAGGAATCACGGTGCCCCTAAGGGCTGTGGGATGATTTTTCCCTGTCATCCATCAGGTTAGGGGGAATATTACATTATATGGTCCAGAATAGCGCCCAGTTTAATGTTTCTGAAAGATAAAACCTGGAGCAAGCTTTCTGACAGCAGCACTGACACAAGCTGATGAAATGCAGAGTTTAGCAAAGAACTTACCCAACGTGAAACTAATCTCTGTAAGTCAGGAGTGGTTTATGCCAAATTGCTTAACTTTCAGGTCCCGCTCTGGAAACAGAAGTCAGGGCATGGAGATGAGCCTGTTGTCTGGGTAAGGCCCTCTGTTCTTTCTTTGTCAGTATTTAAGTGCGTGCCTCTGTAGCTGAGGTCTGCAGGATCAGATGTGGGTAGTGTTAGATACCTCTGCTGGAATGAATTTAGGTTTATGTCCCCCCTGAGCATCAGGAAGCACTCTGTATGTGCCAGAGGTCCCTTCCGACCTCAGCCGTCCTGTAGTTCTATATTAGTATTTATTATTCTTCTACAGCAGCCTAAATGCAACCCTTTTATTGTTGACAGGGAAATAGCAGTGAGATGGCCCATAAAACCACCAGGTGACAAAGCTTAGTTAGCATCGGTAAGAGTGCACAACAGTTCTGTGAAAATTACTGTCTGGTTTTGTTGGGGCCCGCCAGCTTTGTAGGATGTTAAATAGATGTCTTGTAACAAGCTGACGGGTGAAAATATCCATATAGGTCTGACATGGGATGGAAAAACGTGAGCAATACATGTCTTCAGGTGCCAGCTTGTATGTAAGCTCTTCCAGAGTTTTTGGCATGTCATTTAATTTAATGTAGTTCAGTAGTTGCCACTACAGAATTCCTTTTAAAGATGTGTAGTTATGGTTATACTGTATGGGAGGGAAAAAATCAATTTTGCGTGGCAATTTGTTTCAGAAATTCTGTTTTAAAAAAAAAAAAATCTGTGAATTTCTGAAATTCTGTCCTTACAGAATCATTTTCTGGAAAATTATCAGTGTGTTTATATTGTACAAAAGGCTTGGTTTAAAAAGAGGTCCAAGTGTTATCGGGATGATCTGAGAAGGAATAGGAGTTAACAACAACTATCTTCAATTTACTTTTTGGAAAACTGCAATGAATGTAAGTAACTAACACTGAAAATAGTAACTGGAGTTTCTCCAACCCCCTGCCATACCCGTGTTTCCTACATGTTAAGGAATCAAAGATGTGGTATGAGGACTAGCGTACTCTTCAGGTTAGCTGCCCAGGCTGATACCAAAGAAGGCTACAAGTAATGGGGAGAATAGCAAGGCTTACCAAAAGGCACGAGGGCTGAGGCAGGCATTAGGAAACGTCTCTCCTGGTGCTGGAACATCACAGGCGCGATACCCGAGCATCAGAAAGCAGTCTCTAAAGAAGAGAAGCTGTAGCCTCAGCTTCCAGGAGGCTTTTTTTCTACTCCCTGTGCCGGTTTCTGGTTAACAACTGTTTAACTCCTGACAATTACCGTTCTTCCCAGGACTGCCACGTTATCCTACTTCATGTTTCCAGTGGGGAGCAGAACTTCATTTATGATCTTGACACAGAGCTGCCATTCCCCTGTCCTTTTGACGTGTACAGCACGGAGGCCTTCAGGCTGGATGACAGCCTTCATCCTGAATTTCACAGGTGAGGACAAAAAAAATGAAGAGCATGAATTTTATTTCATGAAGTCCAAGTTGAAGTTGTCTCTGTGGATATATACTGATAGAAGTCTTCTGTTATACTCCAAGAAACTCAATGCACTGCATTATTTTTCTAAAGCTCTTTAATTGCTGTTGTTTAATCATCAAAAGCCTTTCCTTGCTGATGTTTATTCTTAACAGCCCAGCAGCTTAGCCCAGTGTTTCTGAGTGGAGTATTTAACTAAGCCAAGGCTCCCTGGGAGGAAGAAAGGGCTCTTCTCCAGAGTGGCTAATGCAGCGTTACGTACATATATCTCTTGATACAATTTTGCATTGTTGTTCAGGAAAATCCGGATGATACGAGCAGATCTGTACCTGGAGACGTTTGCTTCGGACAGATCTCACGTGAAAGATGCAGATGGGAAATGGCAGAAACCTCCTCCCTCGTACCCCTGCATTGAAACAGCAGGTGAGCTGGCAGGACTCCTTTTTCCTTTTAACAGAGTTGAATGATTCAGTCAGAGGTGGGTGCAATAAATAAATGTGCTTTTGGACATGTGCTTTGGAAGCGTATCCAGCCAGCACAGTGTGTGGGGACAAAATGGGGCTCTGCAGTGCTTGCCTTTTCCGAACATGTAAAGTGTAGCGTGCTTCCTGGCAGCTGCCACTGCTGTTATCAAACACGAACTGCTGGTCTTCAGAAACTGAGCAGAGAGTAAGAGGTATGAAATGTTGCAGTGGGGAGCTGAAACAGAGGCCAAGCAACCTGCCTAGGGTTGGAAAGGGAATTTTTAACACGGTGATTACCCCACTTTTTTTTATCACACGGCATTTCAGCTTACTCGGACCAGGTGTTTGCCAAGCTGGCTAATGTTTGCCATGTGCTTATTCTCTCCTTTTCTTCCCAGATGGAGAGAAGTGTGGTGAAGTTTTGTTTTGGTGGAGTTTGTTGATGCTGTGCACGTTTGGTTTTGCTGCTTTTTTAATAATACAATGCTACCATGTATTTCTGTTAGAGAAGGTGGGGTCAAAGGAACATGTCTTGTGTCTAGAGCCAAGTTTATTGTGGTTTTAAGCTACAGGCAAGTTAATTCACAGTTTTTGTGTTGCTTTCTAAGACAGTTTGGTGTTTCACTTGGGTATAAATGAGTTATGAGTGGGGGCGGGAGCACAGGTACAGCCTTGTGAAGCATTTTTAGAAATTCCAGGCTATGAAACACCTGTCTCAGCCAGCCTCCAGGTCATCCTTGGGACGTTGGTAGGTAGCTAAAGATGCAGAGACTTTGATTGCTCCCATACTTCATTCCTTAGCCTGTACCTTGCCAGGCTGGGAGGAGCATCCCCAAGTCATCCAGTCCAGACCCTGCTCAAAGCCGGTGCAATTAGACTGAGGGGCTTTAAGACTCTGTCTGGTCTAGCCTGGAACAGCTCCAGGGACAGCCATTGCACCACCTCTCTGGGCACAGTGTTCCAATATTTGATCCCAGGCATGAATTCAATACAATTCCAGTATGCAACCAGAGTTTTCTGTGTTCCCACTCGAGTGCTTCGCTTCTTGTCCTGTTGCCAGCCACCTGGAAGGCTCTGAGTGCACCTGTGGTGATGTGCTCTTGTCTGGGCAGTCACCTGGGTGTTGCAGGGGACGGTGACTGCTTACCCTGCGCCCACCCAAGGTGGAGGATCGCTGACTGGGTAGCTCTGGGATTGGGGTCAGAACAGGAGGAGACTCTGTCAGGTCTAGGACATCTCGTTCACACTGCCTTTCGCTCAGTGCAAGTTTCTCAGGCTTTGGTTTTGTTTTTCCTTTCCTCACCTGAGGCACCTCGTAATGGTGTGTGCTTCAATGTATGCACAGTCTTATCAGGCATAAAGCACCTGATTTCAACCTTGATAGGAAGCCGGGTGGCTGACCTTTGGTTAGTGTAAAACAGCCTGGGACATTGATGTTCATCCACGCCAAATGCCTTTACGGATAATTGCTTCCTCCCCACTTAGAGTACTCTCTTTTCCATGCTAATTTATGTTTGTGGAAGATTAAATTGCTCGCTGCTGGTGTTAGAGGTGACTGTAATTTAACAGCTGGCGGAATTGATCACGTATATGGCTTTAGTGCCAATTTATTTGTGAGATCAGAGCATTACATTACTCCTTGAGGTTATATTGCTGTCATTTAGAGAAGCCAGAGTCATAAGCTCTTGAGAAGATGACTACAAAAGCTTATCAGTTACAAGGACTCATATTACATCTATTTGGTCTGTCTTTGATGCTAAACAAATGCTTGAAGACTGAAAAATAGCATAAATACATATTTTTTTTAATGTATATGAGCATTGTACTGTTAAAAAGAAATGAGCTTGTGAACTTAGGGTATTTAAAGAAAATCAGCGCTCTGGTGCTGCTGCGTCTTAAAGGATGTTAGTTACACTCAACACACCCTGCTTCTCTTATCCAGTGGGGTTTTAAAGCTTTTAGTAAACTTACTTAAAAGATGGGAGGTTTTGTTCTTGATACTGAAATATTGCCTCTTCAGGGCAGAGCAGCTGCTGAGCCCAAATAGAGCACTTTGGGCAAGGAAATTCTGTAGCATTTAAGTCAAATGTAGGCCAAATAGGGTAATGTAAATACCCACTGTGGTGCTGGGACAAGGCACTGGGACCAGTGATGCCTTTTTATGAAGTTTACCAGGAAGTGTTAAAGGACTGTGAAATTCCTGTTGGAATTCAACCAATAAACTATCAGGAACCAGTGAAGCATTTTTTTTTTCCTAATACTAACTCAAAAGGAATAATTCTTGTGTTGGAATAAGTCTTGTGTTGGCAGTGCTCTGGCCTCTGTTCCTCTGCTGCGGGTGCTCATCCTGCTTTTTTAAATAAAACTAAACAAGATCTGTTTTGAGGTGTGGATTCACCATTCTGGAGCTGGCTAGCCCAGCCTGGGGTTTTCTTTTAAGTCTTCCTCCTACAAATGAATGAGGTTTGATTCTGCATGGTTTAAGTCCCGATGACATCAGCCCTCCTTGCTGCAAGCCTGTGTAAAATCCAGCTTGCACCCTGCAGTTACTCAGGTCTTACTGCTTCGATACAACTGGTAGCACCAGCTCCTAACGCTGAAAAGCCTCACTTTGATTTTCAGTTCTCCCCAGGTGTTTGGCAGCACACAGGCAGAATGGATGTGTAAAGGCTTTTTGTTCTTTTTATTACTACTGAAATCCCTAGAAGCCATGAATTCTGGGGGTTTATTTCTGAAGAATGCAGGTAGGGCAGCTGAGGAACTGTGTGGGTGCCGTGTGTGATGCGTTTCTGTAACAGGCAGCTGCTAGACAGGGCAGGCAGGTGGCTGCAGTTCCCTTCTGTACCTTCTCCACAAGGTAATGGCAGGATCCTAGCGGAAGGAAAGAAGGACTGATACAGATCTAAGCAGCTCATGCGTGCTATAACCTGATTCCCATTTGAAAATAAAACTGTTGTGAGAAACACCTCAAATAATTTTCTTCAGACAGGATCTTCTGTGAAGTTATTTTATTTGCGAGTGCAATGGCATGCGGCCTGTCAATCAGGAGCGCATTTCAGTAAACAAACCATAACCTTTTATTCGCTATTACCCGATGCCTGATCACCTCCCCTGTTTCCTCACTGAATCCTCTCTGGATTTATTCTTCATTCCCCCTCAGCCACTAGATGCCCTAAATATTTGACTTCTCTTTTTCTATGAATTTTAATTTATTTTCCAATCCTTTCAAGCCCTGTTTTCCCAGAAATTCAAATAGCTTGTTAGTGCCTTCCTTCACAGCTGTTTTCTCCTGTCCTAACAATAAAAGATCATCCACATATTGTTACAGCAACACCCCCTTTGGAGGTTGGAATTACTCCAAAAACTCCTGTTGGCAGATGCCACAGGTATCGTGGCTGTTAGGCTGTGCACTGTCAGATGGCGTTTTTGTTTTGTCCCTGCTCAGGGCAAAAGTGTCAGACTTGATCAAAAAAGAAATGAAAACGTGCACGGATCTCGGAATGCACCAGGTAGGTCTCACGGACTGTAAACAAAGTGAGTTTGGGCAAAGAGGAAGCCTTAGCTCTGTGCGTGCCCAAATGCAGACTAGTGTAACACCTACAGCATCAGAGGAGGACTGTGAGCGTGTTGTAAATCTTAAAAATAAACAGCAGATTTTTTATTATTATTTTTTGCCACTTTTTATCTGCTTCAGAAAAAGGCTTTTGTGGTGGTCTGTTTTTGCGGAGCTGTTGGCTAAAGCTGTAAGGTCTCACATAAGTGCACAGCCTTTAGATGTGACACGTGAATAACAAGGATGACAAAGGGGGACTTCTGTCTCCTGAACCAAAGGAGATGGGAGAGCACTCTTTCCTACAGGCAGTTACATGGCTCTCATACTGCTTTAGTGCCACCTACTGACTGGTCTTTAGACCATCTGCTCTTCGCAGGACGGTGAAGCTTGTTTCTTCTTCTTGCTTGCCTGTTACAACAGGTTTTGCTCTCATTAAACTCCTGATGCACTGTGTTATGCCCTGCCACCACCCTCCTGACTGTCAGAGACTGTTTCCCTTCCTACAGACAGTGTGACAGCAGCTCCCAAGTTGCTAACAGCAGCTGCTTTGGTTGTGACTCTGCTGGAACAATCCCCCTTGGGCTTCTTCACCATTCGCAGAACATTTTAATTCAATTATTCTTCTGCTATGCTCCATGCACATAAAGCAGGGACTTGTTTGTCTTTCAGATCTTAAACTACATGAGTAATCACATTAATTGTAAAATAAAAGCATCTGAGAGGAAAAGACAAGCTGGGGATTGGAAAACAAGCTTACCAGGCTACCTGCATGCTGGAACTGTTATCCTCTGCCGGTTGTTCTGGAGTTCCAACAGAAAATTGCTGGGCTTGTGCTATTTTAAATCCCCACGTAGTCGAGTAGAAAGTGGCCTTGTGCTGGCACTTGTGGCAGCAGTGGGACTGTGGTTGAGAGAGTTTTTGATGTTCAGTACCCAAAGGGGCTGACAAGGAAAAGGTCAAGTTAGGGGCCAGACCTTGCAGGTGCTGAGAGCTGGGGCTCAGAAAATCCCAAAGCTGTGCTGCGGCGTAGATATGGTGCAAACAAGAGGGCTGCAGGGGCTGCGTGTTGGCTGGGACTGCTGGGTATGGGATTCCCAAACGTTGTCTTCCCTTCCTCGCTTACACTATCTGTAATGGTGAGCCTAATTACACAGGCTTTTTGCAGCTGGAGCAAATTCCATTTCTATGGAATTTGGTTCTGGTGGCTCTGTATGGTCTGCAGAGCTGTTGGACTGCTGCTCAGCAAGCGTGCTGTGAGCTGCTCTGAGTTATACTTTCAAACGGTTTTTCTTGGGATTTTCATGGTAGCTGTATGTGCTACAGAAGCTGAATCGGGAACTCTGACATTTCACTTCTCTGCTCTTGTTTTAGATTCCAAGATGAACTTGGATGATTTCATCGGTATGAATCCCAGAGTGGGCTGGGGCTCAGTGCTGCCCTTATCGGACTTTGTGCGCCAGTTTGGCAGACAGACTCATCTCAGCTGCTCCGTGAAAGCACAGTGAAGTAAAGAAGCTCTTTAGGCTGCAGGTTGCAGGTGGTTTGATTTGTTTTGCTGCTCTTACATTGTATTTATGAATGGTTTACATTTCTTTATATGGAATAAGCGTTTGGGCAAATACAGTACCCAGGGTACACTGAACTGAATAAAGTCTTTTATTTTTATTACAAAAGAGTCAACTTCTTTTTTTTTTTTTTTAATAAATCAGATCAGAGGTTGACATCCCACCATAAACGTGTTGCTCTGTTGTAAACAGAGGCCACCCTTGCAGCTCCCCCCACTACCAAAACCTCGCCACATAAACCCAGCACCTGGGCGTCACTCAGCAGAGCCATTGAGAACATCAGAGAACATCAGGTTGTCATCCCTCCAGACATGAGTTTGCTCCTTGATGAAACTACTGAGCTACCATCCTGAGCTGGTTCCTGGTGGCTGAAATCCATGGCACGCTCCCTTTAGTGAGGCTCAGATAGGAGAATTTGCCACGTTTGGTCTAATTTCAGGATCAAGGCTGTTAAGGAGAACAGAGACAACCATTATTCAGAATGTAGAAGTTAAAAATCAGCATGAAGAAATGTTCCTTTTTCTCTTTACTCACTCTTTAGCTTGTCCTTTCCCACAGAGAAGTCCTGACTTTCTGTAGTCCATTCCTATTACAGTATTTATGTGCTGAGAGTCCCCGTGTGGTGGCTTTTTGGACTCGGTCACCCTTGAATTAGGCATTGAACAAACAGAAGAAAGTTCCTCACAGTCCCACTCTCTCCTGGCTTCTCTGTGCTGGTGGTCACTGGAAATTCTCCAGTAACCCAACACTACAACGTTTGCTACTGAAAATGTTAGGGCAAGGCCTTGACGGCCTGACATCCACGCTGGGGTCACCCTGTCCCACGGGTCGGTCCTCTCACTTCCACCAAACTATGGATGCAGTGAGCTGGGATGGGACAGAAGACCCATGTCTGTCCTGCCTCTTTCTCCTCTGCTGCTTCCTTTTTGTTAAGAATATCATTTATTCAATTCAACCACTTTTATGTGCCTGTTTGGGACTTTAGGGGGAAAAAAAAAGCTCTATTTTTCTGACACGCATTTTCTCGGTCGGTGCATTTCTGCAAGCCCATCTCGTGGAAATAAAATTTTTCAGTTGGCCAGCAGAGAGAGCAGACAGCACGCAGCAAGCGTGCGGCCAGCTCCCTGCTGCCACGGTGTGCCAGGAGCTGTTACAGCTCAAAACAAATCATCCCACAGCAGCGCAGAGGTGATATGTGTTAGGGAACACAACTAACCCTAAGAATAACCCTAACCCTAACACAACCCTAACCCTAACCCTAACCCTAACCCTAACCGTAACCCTAACCCAAACCCTACCCCTAATCCAACCCTAACCCTAACCGTAACCCTAAACCTAACCCTAACACCAACCCTAATCTTAACCAGAACCTTAACACTAACCCTAACCCGAACCCTAACCCGAAACATAACCCTAACCCTAACCCTAAACCTAACACTAAACCTAACCCTAACCCTAAACTTAACCCTTACCCTAACCGTAACTCTAAACCTAACCCTAACCCTAACCCTAACCCTAACCCTAAACCTAAACCCAAACATAACCACAACCCGAACCCTAAACCTAAACTTAACCCTAAACCTAAGACTAAACCTAACCCTAAACCTAACCCTAACCCAAACCCGAACCCAAACCCAAACCCTAACCGTAACCCTGACCCTAACCGTATCCGTAACGCCAACGCTAACACAAACCTAACCCTAACCCTAACCCTAACCCTAACCCTAACCCTAACCCTAACCCTAACCCTAACCCTAACCCTAACCCTAACCCTAACCCTAACCCTAACCCTAACCCTACCCCTAACCCCAACCCTAACCCTAACCCTATCCGTAACCCTAACCCTAACCTGAAGACTAACCTAACTTTAACCCTAACCCTAACGCTAACCCTAAACCTAAACCCAACCCTAACCATAAACCTAACCCTAAACCTAACCCTAACCCTAAGCCTAAAACTAAACCTAACCCTAACCCTAAACCTAACCCTAACCCTACCCCAATCCTAACCCTAAAAATAAACCTAACCCTTACCGTAACCCTAAACTGAATCCTAACCTAAACTTAACCCTAATCCTAACTCTAATGCAAACCCTAACCCTAAACCTAACACTAAACCTAACACTAACCCTAACACTAACCCTAAACCTAACCCTAACCCTAACCCTAATCCTAACCCTAACCCTAACCCTAACCCTAACCCAAACGTAAACCTAAACCGAACCCTAACCCTAACCCTAACCCTTACCCTAAACCTAACCCTAACCCTAACCTTAACACTAACCCTAACACCAACCCTAACCCTAACCCTAACCGTAACCCTAACCCTAACCCTAACCCTAACCCTAACCCTAACCTGAAGTCTAACCTAACTTTAAATCAAACCCTAACCCTAAACCAAACCGCAACCCTAACCATATCCCTAACTCTAACCCTAAACCTAACCCTAACACTAAACCTAACCCTAACCCTAACCCTAACCCGAACCCAAACACTAAGGGTAACCCTCACCCTAACCCTAACCTAACCTTAACAGTAACCGTAACCCTGACCCTAACCTAAAACCTAACCACAAGGCTAACACAACCCTAACCCTAACCCTAACCCTAACCCTAACCCTAACCCTAACCCTACCCCTAACCCCAACACTAACCCTAACCCTAACCCTAACCTGAAGACTAACCTAACTTTAAACCTAACCCTAACGCTAAACCTAAACCTAAACCCAACCCTAACCATAACCCTAAACCTAACCCTAACCCTAAACCTAAGCCTAAAACTAAACCTAAACCAAACCCTAAACCTAACCCTAACCCTACCCCAATCCTAACCCTAAAAATAAACCTAACCCTTACCGTAAACCTAAGCTGAATCCTAAACTAAACTTAAACCAAACCCTAACTCTAATGCAAACCCTAAACCTAACCCTAACCCTAACACTAACCCTAACCCTAACCCTACCCCAATCCTAACCCTAAAAATAAACCTAACCCTTACCGTAACCCTAAGCTGAATCCTAAACTAAACTTAAACCTAACCCTAACTCTAATGCAAACCCTAACCCTAACCCTAACCCTAACCCTAACCCTAACCCTAACCCTAACCCTAACCCTAAACCTAACACTAACCCTA